>NW_022630995.1:11372791-11586183 GCF_010015895.1 Lontra canadensis | reverse complement strand
GGCAGTTAAATTCTAAAGGGTAAAAACCCAAAATCTCCTAATCATACAATTTTCCTCTTTGTCTATTTATGTTTTCTATACTTTACTGGGTATTCGAAACTTCTTGCAAACACTTCTTTGCTGGAGTGAGAGGTAGCTGTATTTTCTTTTTTGTTCCCCCAAAATGTTGGTAGCTTCATTACTCTCCTCAAGGCTTTAATGACCTACCCTTCCCTCATTCTTAGAAAAGCATTACCCTTTCTCCATCAAAAAGAATACCCAATCCATTTCTCATAAACATCCAACTCCCCGTGTAACCTTCTCTAATGATCTCACTGGACACTGACTTTCCCTTTCTAGTCCCAAAGGTATGCTGATCTTCTACTCCAGAGCCATCGTCTTTTCTCTCCTTTTTACTCCCTACCAAAAGTATTCATTTTAGTAGGAATGGTTGAGGTGAAAGTAGTAATAATGTTAATAACAAGTAACATATACTGGACATCTATTATGTGCAAAGTGACTAATATGCATTATCTCAATTAATCTCATAATTATTAATAACAATGCACAGAGGTAATTGGAGCTTGCTCCCAAAGACACTACTGCAGTTGGTCCTCTTGATTCCATCTTACCCGTCAGTAGGTCTCCCTGTGATTCCCTTCCTTCCCCTACTCTATGTGTTTTGCCTCAACTCCTTTTTCTCAGACTTAACGTTGATGATCAGTAAGGTGTGGACCTTAGCCTCTTTCCTCAATTTACTCCTTCTTCTATCACCTTGCCATTTTAAGAATTTTAATTGCCCCTATATTGCCCAAATATTCTAATACAACCCTGAATTTCTGCTTCCAATATAGACTGACAGACCCAATCGTCTCCTGGTTTTCTCTGCTTATTATTGTATTTCCCTAGTTACGTATAAGCACTGTGAGTATGTTTTTTCCTCAATCTCCTGTCCACAGAATGCATCCACGTGAACTCACATTTTCTTCTAAGTTTGTCAAGTCTCTTTTTTATTATAATAAAATAAAAGAGAATATATTATTTAACCTAGGTACTTGCCAGTAACTAAATAGGCTGGTAGGATTTGTAGACTCAGATAAGGATTGTGGTTCTATGTGTCTTTCAGGTATGCGGAAAATAATTAAAAAGTAAGTCATCAAAAAATATTTTGCTCATCTAAGCAGTCTGCTAGAATCTCTCAGAAAGTAAATGTTAGCATTTTTATGTTATATAAAAATGGAAACTTATTTTTTCATTCTGAGTTTTTACATTAAATGTAATTTATTTTAGAGAAATATGAGTTGGTGAAGAATGTGGACATCCTTCCTTGTCGGGCAAAATTTATTGCCTTACACTGTTCAACACTTCATTCTATGTGAAACTCTGCATTTTTCCTAAGGAGAAAAACCAGTGTTCATCAGAACTGCCCAGAAGTCTGAAATATATAAGGGTGTGTGTTCTAATACTATCCTTACAATTCGAAGAGTTAAGTCCGCATACTTGTTTTGGCACTAGTACATGTGTATGTATTTACATAAATATTGTATGTCCGTGTGTATATATTCTTTTTTCATATGTACATACCAAATAAAAATTAATGTTTTCTTTTTATAAGGTAGTTTGCTGTCTAAATAATAGGTAGAAACAAACTTAAAACATGTACATTTTTCAACTATGAACAGAAATATCTCTTCTAATTTCTCTGAATAATTAAATTAAGGGAGATTTATTCTTGCTTAGCTCCACTCATCACTGAACTTCTCAAAGTCTCTAAAGTAACAGAGATCTTGTCATTGAATGTGTTCCATTACTGTAAGCCTGTGTTTCTCCAACATGGTGTTTTGAATGTTTGGCAAATGCATTTCCTATCTAGGCTGTATTTAATGAATATTTTTAACTTACACTGTTCATGTTTATTTTAAAAAGAAACATATAATCATAACCCAAGTCACAGGTTTACTATGTAGTTATATGTACAGTTTTCGATACACAATAATATAAACAAAAATTAAAAAAAAAACACTTCTATTCATGTACTGCCTAAAATCATCTTATAAACTTATTTATTCATCTAACTAATATTTATCGAGTTTGTACTGCATACCAGGCATATTATAAGATTCTGAAGATACAGCAGTCCATGAGCTGACAATACTTCTGCCATTACCAATAGCACTGAAGTTATTAAGAAAGGCTCTTTCCTCTTTATGATAAAAAGATACACTCTATAACAAATGCCATAGGAGCAAAAGGCCAAATTTTTCTTTTCTTTTTAAAAAACTTGAGTATATGTGACACACAATGTTACATTAGTTTCAGGAGTGCAACAAAGCAACACAACTCTTTACATGTTATACTGTGCTCACCACAAGTGTAGCTCCCATCTGTCACCATATGCTACTACAATGCCATTGACTCTATTCCCTATGCTATGTGTTTTATTATCATGACTTATTCATTCCATAACTGGAAGCTTGTAGCAACCACTCCTTTCACTCATTATCCATGTTATGTGCCCCCTTCCCCTGGAACAATCAGATTATTCTCTGATTTATAGGTTTGATTCCACTTTTTGTATGTTCATTTATTTTGATTTTAGATTTCACACATGAGTAAAATCAGATGGGATTTTTCTTTCTCTGTCTGACTTAGTATAATATCCTCTAGGTCCATCCATGTTGTTGCAAATGTCAACATCTCATTCTTTTCATGGTTGTATAATATTCCTCTCTGTCTGTGTGTGTACACATTCTAATGTGTGTGTATACATCACACCTTTTCCTTTCTTCTTCTCTGTGATTCATGGGTTTCTGTAGTGATATATTTAGCTTTTTTGTCCTCATTTTTTGTGCATCTCTTGCAGGTTTGCGGTTTGTGCTTAACTGCATTGCATACAACAACCTGAATATACAGCAGTCTATATTAATAAGTTAATTATCATATAAGTTCAAACATATTCTAAAAAATATTTCAACCCCCTACTCTGTTTTTTATGTATATGCTGTCATATTTTACATCTTTTTATTCATTTTTTTTACATCTAATTATGGCCATTTCTTTCACACTCAAAGAAGCCCCTTTACTATTTCTTGTAAAACTAATTTGGTGCTGACAAACTCCTTTGCCATTTGTTTGTTTGGGAAATTATCTCTCCTTCATTGTGAATGATAACCTTGCAGGGATTGGTCGTGAGTCTTCTCCTTCCAGCACTTTGTATAGATCATGCAACTCCTTTCTGGCCTACAAAGTGCCTTTCTTTTTTTTTTGAAAGGTTTTATATATTTATTTGACAGAGAGAGCAAGATCACAAGGAGACAGAGAGGCAGACAGAGAGAGAGAAGGAAGCAGGCTCCCTGCTGAGCAGAGAGCCCAATGCAGGGCTCTATCCCAAGACCCTGAGATCATGACCTGAGCTGAAGGCAGAGGCTTAACCCACTGAGGCACCCAGGCGCCCCTGGCCTACAAAGTTTCTGCTGAACAATCAGCTAATAGCCCTATAGGGTTTCCTTTATATGTAACATTTGCTTCTCTCTTGGTGCTTTTAAAATTCTCTTATATTTTATATCTGACATTTTAATTATTATGTGTCCTGGTGTTGACCAGTATGGACTCATCTCCTTTGGACCTGATGTCCATTTCTTTCTCTAGATTAGGGATGTTTACTTGGTATTCTTTCTTGAAGTAAGTTTAATTCCCCCATTCTCTCTCTTCTTCTTCTTCTGGGACATTTCTAATGCAAATGTTCATTTTCTTGATGTTATCTAAGAGATCCCTTAAGATATCTTACTTTTTTAAAATTTCTTTATATTTTTGTAAATGTAAAGTGTTTCTCATTACCCTCTTTTCCAGGTCACTCATACATTTTATACATCTGCTAGTCTACTGTAGATTCCTTCTACATTTTAGTAATTCACACAAGAATATACACTGGATGTCCTTTAGTTAAATAAATTAACATTATGGATTTTGTTTAGACTATAAACCATTTTGTTATGAGACAAATAAAGACAATAAGAAAAAAAGAAGAGAAGGAAGAAGCCTAAGGAAAATCCAACAAAAATACCACCATAAAATCCTATTCATTGTTTGCACACTTATGCCAGCAATTTAATGCCACACTTGGGATACAGCAATAGTTCTTTATTAATGTTTCCCTTGTAAATGTAAACTCTGGAATTTTCCAAACAGAACACTGGTTGGTTATAGAGGAAATGATATTTGTTTTACTTAACTATAAAATGTCAGGTCATGTTCTGGTCCATCAATATTCTGAAATGACTACTGTCCCTGGAGGATGGCACCATAACAAAAGGAAGGTTATTCCAGTGTTTAGATTCCATCTTCTTGTTTCCCACACTCACACACAATCCCCATCCTTCCTATCTTGTTACAGTAGGAAGTGATGAGTGGAAAAATGCCAACATTTTGATGTCCAACCTAAAATATGGGTGAGTTAAGTTTAATTGTACATGTGTATATTAACATCTATCTATTTTTATTACCTAGCTGTTTGGCTTTCTTCATGTTCTTTGGTACTGCCCTTGGAGAATTAGTTCACTTTTTCTTTATGAGATTATGAATTGCATAGATCTATTAGAATAGTGCCAAGTAACCTTGTTTACATGAATCAATAAAGTAATAGTGAAAGAAAAATGTAAGTGAGAGTCAGAAGGGGAGAGACAAAAAAATCTTACAAAGAAAAACTAGTACTTACCAAGAAAGGAAGTCATCTGACAATACCAAATGAATAAGCAGGGCCTTTACTTTTTTAAAATCAGACTTATTTCAGTACTTACTAAACCCTATATATCTTTTTTCCATTGAGAATATACTAAAGATTAGTTTTGCTTTGCATTTGAGAAGAGAATATATATCTATAAGGCTTAGAAATCAATGAAAGTATACAAAATAATTTAAAATCAATTTGACTCTAATTCTTTTTTTTGCCTTATAAAACATTTGTATGTTTTGTATATTACCCAGAGAATAGCAGTAATTTTTAATGGGTGGTTCAAATGTAGCATAGATTATTCACCTAATAAGTATTTTCTTAAGACACTTGATAAAAATTAAACCTTAAATTGTATTTATGGGACCTAATCTCTAGACAAATAATACATTACTGAGTCTATCATTCGGTTTCTCAAACGTTATGCTACACAGATCATTGCCTGGGGATACCGTTAAAATGAGATTCCTAGTGTATCCCCAAGGTTCTGATGCAACGAATCTAGAAAGCGGGTCTATTCATTAGCACTTCCACAAGCTCTCACGTGATTCTGATTCTGATAGTTTCATGTATCACATTATGAGTAACAGTGGGCTAAGACATAATATTTACAAACCCTAAAAATGATTTCCTTATATTCAGTTCTGACAGAATTAATGTCAGTTCTGACATCGAATTATTTAACGGGTGGCAAAAAGGTGAATTATTATACAAATTTCCCTAGAAAATAAATGAAAAGGAATTTTCCTTCTATCCAGTGTATAATCATGCACACACATATGGCTCCCACTGAGGAACATGAGCCCCTAAAGGCTCAAAGGAAGTAAATTAAATTCCAAAATATATGCCTCCAGCTACTTGTGAGATATGTAGACTAAGCATCTATGGCCATTTGATTTCAAAAGAATTATTTTATTAATTACAGTATTCAATGAATGAATGAATTTTGGCCAATTTTGGATACACTTTAAGACTTAAAGTTTGCTAAAGTCAATAGAAGAAAAGCACACTTTAATAATTCAGAGGAAACATGCATGAAGTAAATGAAGATTCCAGTTTTATTATGACAATTGTCACCACTTATTAAGCACAAGTAGTGCTTTAATAAAGTGGTTATCATTTTTGGCATAGAGTTGTTCCATCTTGGACATGCATTTGTTGAAATAGGGAGATGGTGCTCTTCGGAAACATTTTTAATGTTTCAATCATTTCTACACTTGGCTTACTGCAACTTACTTTTCTCTCTGTCTTATTCACATTCCCATTTCTCTCTGTCTTATTCACAATCCCATTGACACTGGGATTAATATTTGGTGGGTCCATTTGTTTCCTGGGCATCTGCTTTACAATCTTCTATTGTAAAATCAGCATGTTCAGTTTATCTTGGTTTCTGTGGGGACAGGTTTTGGGCATTATTTTCAATTCAATAATAAGATCTCATATTTGACATGATTTAGAAAAACAAATGGAGGATTTCAGTGTACTTAAATACATCAGTGTTCAGGAAAAGCACCTCATCTCTTGGGGCTTCAGACTTCCAGTCTCTGACTCTTGAGTCTCATCTTGGATAACAGGTAATACATTCATGTACGATCAAGTATGTTGTCTTATTTTAATCTTTTGTTCATTGGAACAACTTGAAAACCACTTATAAAATGTATATTATTGACTGATAATTTCTCATAAAGAAACAATTCAAAGACATAATGACCTGATGTGAAGATCTGAAGGTGAGTTCAGGATGTCAGGGCCTCTGAATTGACAGCATCATGTTACAAAGAGAACGATGTGGAAAGAAGAAGGAAATGTGCTCCATCATCTCTGCTGGTGGGATTGTCTAAAAGCCTTTTATCCTTGACTAAATTCATGACATCAACTTTGTTAAGAGTTACTTTTACCTTTAACTTAAATTTTGTGAGAAAATGGTCTCTGAAGAGTGTCAGCTCTCTTTTGGCAAATATGTTTATTTCAGAGTTTAAAGTTACCTTTTTTAAAAGTTACTTTATTCCCAGCTCTAATTCATTTTCCATAACCTTCTCATTGTCATTTTCATCATTCAAAATAGGGTTTTTTTTCTGCATAGTTAACATTGTATAAGGTACTATTTCATTTTAATAATGTTCACTTTCTTATCCCATTTTCATTTTATTGTAATTTGGCTGGAAAAAAAGTTTGTAATATCTCAGACTTTTTTCATTGTGTTCTTTGGGATATATTTTTTCAAACTCCTAAACCAATCAGTCTAGCTAGCTAACTAACTACCTATTTATCTGTCTATGGAAGATCACTTTCTGTGAATTTCAATCTTCTACTTTCAATAAGCTGCCAGGTAGAAACAATGATAAAAGTTACATCCTATTTTGTATCATAACATGACTGAATATTTGGTTTACATAATAGATGATAGAAAAACTTCACCAAGAAATATTTAATTCCATAAGCTATCAAATGCCACAGTCCTGAGCTTACACTAATGAGACCAAACAAGCAGATAAGGAGCAAGGAAAGTGCCATCATCCCTGAGTTCTGCTTCATATGTTAAAGTAAATTTAGAGCTATTTAACAGAACAGTTTCTTCTATTTCTAGACATAAGTTGTTACTTTAATGTTCTATCAAAACTGGTGGTTGAAAAAAAAAGCCTTTGCCTATTATTTACCTTATAGTTTGAAAATTTTTATATCTATGTCTTCAATTCAGAAATAATCTACTTTACTTCTTCTACAGCAATAAAATTGTGTTCACTTGTATACAGAGAATTACAAATACATGTCAAATAATCCCAGATCACATTAATTTAGTTGAAGGAGATAATATGGAGAATAAATTACTTTTACCGATTCAATTTCTCAAAGTATCTACAGATATTGTCCCTAAAACTTTTCAATTTGATTTTTCCCTTCCAAATATCATTCATTTTCAAGCCTGAAATCTGGCTTGTTTTCACACACTCTGTTATGAAACCAGTCCCTATTGTTTATCAATCTATCTTCTAAACATTTCTTTATACTCTGCCTTAACTCTCCTCATGTCATTCTGTGAGCCCCATAATCTTACAACAATTTAAGGGGCCAGCCTGACTCTGTCACTGTCCCCCCTACATACTGAAGGATGTCACTTCCAGCACGTTATCCTCCCCCTCCTTTGTCATTCTCGATTGGCTCCCAACACTTCTCCTTACTTATCCTACATAATCTAGCACAACCTTAGGTTTTGCTTTGCTTTAATGCACTCATTCTCATGGTCTCTTCAAGTAGTCCCTTTTGGGTGTTTCTATAGCACTTTATTTCCAAATCACAGCACTTATCTTTATTTAGCAACATCCCCTACCAGTTCTAAGTTCCCTGATGTCAGGCAATGTGTTTCCATTGTCTTTTTCTTTCCTGTATGTTTCCCAAGGCTTTGGAGCATAGTTTGATCAATAAATGTTTGACTTGTAAAAGCAGGAATGAATACGCTACTGATTTTCATATATGATTTCACAGGACTCAGTCAAATATGAAGATCTTTGTCTTTGCCTTTATCATGGTTCTCATGGTTGCCATGATCGTAAGTATATCAGGAAATTTTGAATAATATGTTCTTGGTAGTTATCCAAAGATTCTCTTTATTTCTTGTGTTCTGGCCATTGTTTGTATTTTCCTGATCACGGCTTTATAGATTTTAATGTTTTTATATGGGCAATTTCCTTCAATTAACCTAGATAAGTTCATTAGGGATTTAGAATAAATCCTAGGTATACACGCTCACATACATACACACATACACATGTACTAAACACACAAGGACACACACACACTAAGTGCACATGGACACTAAACTCACAGGGCACCAGTATGTAAAAATGAAATTTTTTAAAAGAGTGCCTCAAAGATGTGGGACTGAGAGGCTGATAAAGGACACATTAATATTATAATTTCAGACCAACCAAATATCAGGAGCTCCTGCCTGTATTGTCATTTACTTGTATGTCACCAGGTAAAACCTGACCTGTCTGAAGCTTTCTCCCTCCTCCACTTCCTCCTCCACTTTCCAACCATCCCTCCCTTCCTCTGCTCAACCTCCTCCTTTCCTTCTTCCCCTCTCTCTTGGCTTGCACCACCTCTGCCTCCTCCTTTTTGCCTTTTCCTTCCTCCTCCCCACCTCCTAACCTCTTCAGGAAAGGTTAGGAGGAAACAGGAAAGAGGGAAAGGATTCCTGTCCTCCTAGTCAGCCTCCTACTTTTGTCCTTCCCCTAATCCTCCCCCTTACTCCCACTTCCTCCTCATTGCTCCCCTCCTACCTTTGTTTCTTATTCTGTTCAAATAATGTTCTTTTTGTTTTGGAATTCTTTGTTTCTAGCTACTTACAAATTCTTCAAGAAATTAGGATGACTGGGTAGCTTTCAGTTAACCATCTGCCTTCACCTCAGGTTGATCTCAGGGTCCTGGGTCCCACATTAGGCTCCTTGCTCAGCATGGAGCCTGCTTCTCCCTCTGCCTCTCCCCCTATCTCTCCCCCTTGCTTGTGTGCTTGCCCTCTCACTCTCTCTGGCAATTAGATAAATAAATAATTTTTTTTTAAAGAAATAATTATACTTCTTTAACTAATCAGACAAGTTCTAGTGGATGTATCAAAACAGTTGTTTATGGCATCACAGTATATCATTTTATTTTTTAATAAAAGGACAGAAGTGTAAAAAATAAAAATCTAAGAACAGAGAAAAAAATAGTACCAGACTCTTTTTAGTACATACAGTATTTAAATATAAGTAGCTCTTAACCTATATAAAACATATCCTTATAAAAAAACACAGACACATATGTTTTGAGCAACTCTGAAGCTTAGGTTTTCAATATCTGTCCCATTCACACATTGCAGATTTTCCTTCCTTTCATACACGCAAAAAAATTGCACCAGAGGGAGTTGATACTAGAATATAGAAAACTAATTACAGCAAAAATCTACTCCACTCATTTTAAAAATGTCATTAAACAAACAAAAAAACTAGTTTAGTTTATCAGTCATGAAGCCTTTTTTCTTCATTTTATTTAATCATAATTAAGGCAGCTTGGTACATTTTTTATACTCAATTTCAAGTTATAAAATGAAGGTGTTCATTATTATTTTTTACTTTTTTCCCAGGGAGCTGATTCGTCTGAAGAAGTAAGACATTTTCATTCACGGGTAAACTTGATAATGAAACCTGCATTAAGATCTTAATCTGTTTTTATTTTTTTGTTTTTTTTTTGTTTTTTTTGTAAGAAATATAGGAACTTTTTACCTCGCCCTATAAGTATTCCCCTGATAATATGGTATAGTACAAACATATTTTCTCCTTGACTATTTATTCTATATAAAGAACCAATACTTATCTCTGAAACATATCTATATAATGAATGGTTAGAGGACACATTGATTGTATTTATTTATGATACACTGGTAAAATAACCCAAGTCTTGGATAGGAGTAACAATTAAATAGAAACTCATAAGGCCAGCCTGAAGAAACCAACTATTCTCTTGGGATTTAAGTATCTCTGTCTGGCAAATAATTGCCTTGGCCAAAGAACAGCTGAAATTCTAATTCTACTATGTATAATATATGCCTAATGGAGCATAGAGGCTGCTAAAAGCACATATGAGATGGTAAGTGTCCACCTTCTGATTCTTTTGGAAGGTGATGAAGGCATTAGATTAATGTAATTTACCATGTTAAAATAGATAGAAGACTTAATTTCTTTCTTTCTTTTTTTTTTCAGATTTTAAAAATTTATTTATTTGAGAGAGAAAGAAAGAGAGAGCATGAGCAGGGGTGGGGAAGGGCCACAGGGAAAGGGATAAGCACAGTGTCCCTGAAGCAGGGAGCCCATCTTGGGGCTCAATCCCAGGAACCTGGGATCATGATTTCAGCCAAAGACAGATGCTTAACAGACTGAGCCACACAGGTGCCCCTAACATTTTTCTTAATGAAATGTACATAGATATCCCTTGTTATTTTGACATGCCGTATCAGTGTGTTAAGAGCCCAAATTTTTTTAGTAATATAGTATGTAGATGAGTTTAAATGACACCAACTAAGAATATTCAGAAGGAGAGATGAAGGCTATCTGCATTAACAGAAGCTAGTATTAGACAATATGGGGCTTCTATGAGATAGTAAGCTTATTCTAAGTCAAGAGTCAAAGTAGCAATTCCACCTAACCTGGAGTTAGTAACTTTCCTTCTCTCGAATATTCAAGGATGGCAAAGTAAGAGCTCGCATGTAATATTATAAAGAATATGTAAACCTTTTATACGTGGTTGGCTATAATCAGTAGCTCCACACATATTATAAAATGTGTGACAAAACTGTCAACAAATAATAAAAAGTAAATGCTCTCTCATTTTAAACTTGTTTTAAACATTTCTTTTCAAAAAAGTGAAAACCTGGGGCACCTTCCTGGCTCAGTCAGTTAAGCATCTGCCTTTGGCTCAGGTCCTGATCCCAGGGCCCTAGGATTCAGCCCCTTGTTGTGTCCAACTCCCTGCTGTGCGGGGAGCCTGCTTCTTCCTCTCCCTCTGCCCCTCCCTCCAATCCTGTTCTTTCTTTCGCTCTCAAATAAATAAATAAAATCTTTTTTGTAAGTGAAAACCTAACAAAAGGTTAGAAAAAACAATCACATAGATGACATATAAGTTCCTATCGACCTTAATAACTAAGTTTTTAACGGAAATTATTTTGAAATATTTGCACATTGTCTCAATTCTCTGCAACTGTCCCTTCATTTTGTTTGTATACAGAATAGGTATCCAGCAGCTTGGCAATATCCATATTATCTTTGGCCTTCAGTAAATTATCCAGCTCCTTACCCTTATCCTTATCCTTATCCTGCTCAGTAACCCCAGGACACAATTACAAAGGTAAGGTGAGCCTAGTAACATTTCATATTCTTTAGAAGTATCAGTGGTGACATTAAAACAAGAATAAACAAAACCAAAGCATTAAACCAAAAGCAGCCCCAGTTCAGGAAATGGAGCCTGGTGTAGCTCTCTTTAAATGCAGTTATTTACCTAAATGTTTCCAAGAGAAAACTTCTGTCCTGGTGTCATGAAAGGACTAGGATTTGAGGATGAGAACACCATTGTTGGCAATCGTTTATGACAATTACTGTTTCATGACCTTGAACTAACCCTAATCTTTTCTAAACTTCATTTTCTCATGGGCAAAACAGGCATTTGATGAGATTGAACCAATTCATAGAATTAGTGAAACTTAGACCTTGATCAGAATTGCTATAATATGATTGCAGGCCGCCTTAACCCTAAATCTGTGCCTAATATTATTTAAGACTTTATCTTCTAAAATGTAATCTTTGGAGCAGCTGCGCCAGCACCTCCTGGGAAATGGTTGGAAATGGAGAGTCTAAAGCTTCACCCTGACCTATGCAATCAAAATCTACATTTTTATAAGATTCAGAATGCAATAAATTTTGAAACGTTTCCTCAGGAATTCTGAGGAGCAATTAGAATAGTGACAACTGCTCTAATATACTACCAACAAGAAGGAAAGAAAATACAACCAATTTCTTTTTAGAATGTCAATTTTATCTAAAACAACATTACATGTTCTAAATTCTATGAAAGATTAAATAATTCAGTATAAAATAAAGCATTTGGGGGGAAACGAAAAGAAGAGTGTCCTATAATTCAGAGTGAAATAGTCAGAGGATTTCAATTATTTTTAATTACACATGGAGAATTCATTCACAGGGATTTCCCTGTTGCCGTTAATAACAAGGCAAAGAATCTGAACTTGTCCCACTAAGCATTAGGTAGCTGCTGAGTACATAGAACAAGGAAGGATGTACTAAAAACATTGTTTGGGAGAGATTAATATGGATGAATTGAGTAGGCTATCGTTTAGTGGAGGGGAGGTGGAACTGAAATAGGTTGGTGATAGAAAGATGCTGGGGAAATATGAGAAAAAGACCCTAAGAAAAGACAGTAAACAGGCTTGAAGATCCATGAATGAGGCCAAATCAGGGAAGGAGGGCAAAAAAAAATGGATGTAAATCCTCAGAACTGGATTACCAAGTCCACCTGCCGAGCACTAGGCCTTTCAGAAAGAGACGGTGCTGGGCTGTTGACCATCTGTTTGTTGGCTTTTACTGTCATTCCTCAGGGAATTTGGCTTAGTGGTAGGTTTTTCTTTGTTTCAGTAGGGATGTTAAAGACTGGCTATGTTAAGTTTGAAAGACAATAGGAGTTAAATTGAAAAGTGACAAGGGGAGAAAAAAAGACAGTAGAAATTCATTCAATCAGTTTTTCAATAATGATTCAGCATGTTTTAATTCTCCAAAGTAGTAAGAAAAGCAACCCCTTGGTATATATTTATAGTTTCTTCAGAACAAAATCCACGCATGGAGAGAACACTTAAATCTCAGAAATCTGCAAAGTGTCTCAAAATCCAACAGAAAAGGCTTTTCCTTTACAGGCTAAAGAGAAGTCAGCAAAGATTAGCAGGAACGTTTGAGGGGAACTGAGTAAGCAGTGAGAAAGGACCAGTAGGATCTGACACAAAGTGCCCACTGTAGTTAACGGATCCTCTGGATCAGTGTTTGATAAAGGGCACACTCCATCTTTAGTGCTTGCTCAGACTTGGGACAAGCAGAGCTCAGAGCCAGTAGGAAGGAGAGAAGCCTGATGAGCATGTCATCTGGACCAAGCAAAGGGTATCAAACGGACACCTGTGAACACTTGGTCAGTCTCAGAGGAACGTAACTAGATACAACTCAAAACCAGGAAAGCAGAAGGGTATCAGCAATGACTTGATGTGTAGTTCAAATTTAATAAAAAGAATGTTTTCTCTTTCTCCACAGGCTTGGCAGAAAGTCCTATTTTTCTCTCTTACTCATGATGATTCTTCCTATTCAGAAATCCTTTACCCATCTAGTCACATTTATTAGCCCCAATATAACACATTCACCCAACATACTTTTAAAATTGTTTTGAAAAATAATTTTAAAAAGTACAGTTTGCATTATGTTGTATATTATGTCACTATTTAAAAATGATTAGAACCATCAGTAATTTCTAGCTTTTCTAAAACAAAAAAGAAATCCCATCAAATAATGTTATAGGAACAAAACACACCGGAGATTAATGATCAATATTTTTAAAATAATAGTAATAGTAGTCTCTGAACTATTTGAAATTTTCTTTTTTCTTCTATGTTAATAGCATTATAAAAATTAAAAAAAAAAACTTGTGCGTAGTAAATTGATTTATCAAGCATATACTGCTTCTCCAATTGTGTTTGTTTCTGGCATAGCCATTACAGATTATCAAAACTGGTGGTTTAAATAAAGAAATTTATGCTTCATTGTTCTGTAGTCAGAGCCTTATTCTTTCTGACAGCTGTGGTGTACAATCTTTCTTTACCTCTGCCTAGTTTCTAGTAATTTATTGGCCATCCTGGAATTCCTTGGTTTGTAAATGCATTATTTCAATCTCTGCCTCTCTTCTCCCAAAGCAATCTTCTCCCTCTGTGAGTCTCTCTTCTTCTGAAGACACCAGTCAAATGGATTAAGTGTCCAGTCCACTCCAGTATGAATTTATCATAACCAATTACATCTGCAGTGGCCCATTCTTTCCAGAGAAGGTCACATTCTGAGGTCTTGGGGTGAGGACTTGAGTATATAAAGTGGGGAGGAAAACAATGGAACCCATTCCACCCAGCTGACTTTTGACTCCCAATATAATTTTTCTGCAACTGTTATAGGTCAATGCTTGTAATATACTTCACTATATCAACATTTCCAAAGAAAAGACATTCTGTGCTGTTTCATAATCTTCTGGGACAATGATTATGGAAGAAAGTAGTTGAAAAGAAAGAAAATACGTGCGTGGTTATTTAAGGGGATGAACAATCTCATTTTAATTTTGAAACAGTTTATACTAGAAGACTTTCCAATTCATGCAATTTATATGAAATCACTAGAATACTACTCAAAATCTTGCCTTTAGTTTTAAAAATACTGCTAAAGAAAACAGAGCCACTTTTAACAAGTAGCTGGAAAGAAAGTCTTTCAGCTGTACAATATTTGTAAATATTGACATCTGAAAGTATACAAATTATGCTGAATTACAGTTTTTATGAGATAGAATGTTTTATTCACCAAAATTCATGGAGATAAGACTTCTCTTCTGGAACAAAGCAACCAAAACTAAAGGCAAATCTCTAACCCCCAGAAGGATGCCCACAGCAGGGAGAACCATGGTGGGACCAAAGACATTTGCAAGGAACAAAGGCAGGGTGTTAAGGCTCAGAAGCTGAGGAAAGAACCAGAGACAGAAGCTGGTAGAATGTTGAAGGACACCTGGGTGGCTCAGTGGGTTAAGCCTGTGCCTTCTGCTCAGGTCATGATCTCAGGGTTCTGTGATGGAGCTCCTCATACGGCTCTCTGCTCAGCAGGGAGCCTGCTTCCCCTACTCTCTCTCTGCCTGCCTCTCTGCATACTTGTGATCTCTCTCTGTCAAATAAATTAAACAAAATCTTTAAAAAAAAAAAAAAAAGAATGCTGAGCTGTATGTATTGTGTGTTCCTCCTGAACTACCTTTTGGCCATCCACCTTACACACTTTGGTAAAAAAAGATTCTGAAATTTAACAAACCCAAAATAGAAATTTTTGTTGTTCCTGAGTCTTAGTGAATTTCACCTTATACTGGAACAGACACTAACCTGAGTTAAATCAGTCATTTTGTTTTTCCCTCTGCCCTTTACTCCTTACATAAGACCAATGTCAGGTCTGTGTTCAGGTCTTTTTTTTTTTTTTTTTAATCTCCTTCCCCAACAACTGTACACATGCTCCTTTCTGATGTTCAGTCCCAGGCTCATGGGGCTTCCTCACACTTATTTGTACTAACCAAAACTCAGCACAGGACTAAGGGAAACCCTCTGCAGATCTCCAGAGTTCTTTCTCTGGGCAGTTTTCTCCTGCCTTTCAGATGTTCTCCTTCTTGGGATTCTGCTATGTTAATTACAGATTCTTGCTCCACTGATCTCAACTCTTTCTCCTCACGTCAAGGGAACTGTGGATTCCACTTAGGCACATTTCCATGCTATGGTTTGTAAATTCTCTCCAGTCAACAAGCTGGGTCAGTCATAGGATTTATCTTGCTTTTTGTCTCTTTCCTCAAGTATTACATCCTAAATTTGTATTATATATCTTAATATCAATGTATTATATATTATGTTGTTTTTCCCAGTTAATTAAGGCAGGAGGATGAATATAGTCTCTGACATACAATCATCACCAGAAGCCAGAAGGAGTAAAAGTCTCTTGAAGTCCTTAAAAGCCCTAAAATTCCTGTATCATCTAGCCCTTTTGGCTTCTCTGATCACAGTTCCACCAAATAGCTCAACTCCAACCACACTGTCCTATTTGCTGCATTTTTTAAGAGTAGCAGATGTGTTCCCATCTCACAGACTGGAATGGAGTGGGCTTCTCTATCTTTACACTTCACTTTTTATTTTCTTAAAATGTTTATTCCTTTGCTCAGGAAGGTATTTCATGGCCATGTTACATACTATTATAAGCACATCCCTTCCAAAACTTCTAATCTTCCCCCGTACCAACTTTCTCTTAATATCTATTACTATCCAACCAACTACCTATTACTTATCATGTTTGTTACGTCTCCTTCCAGAGTAAAACTCCCATGAAATCTGAGATTTTTGCTGTTGTTGTTCATAGTCTATTCTAAGTGCATGCAAGAGTTCCCAGCATCTATTAAGTACTCAATAACTATTGGCAAACTTCAGTTACATAGCAGCTTTTATCTTCATATTCATTTTCATATATTGTTTTTAAGATAAAACATTTTATATAAAAAATAAAAGGAATTGTGTTTCTGTGATATTTGCAAAGTGTTTTCACAGCTGTGTTCAAATTTGAACTTGATCTGGAAGACCACAGAAATTTATCATGTACCTCCCAAGAAAAAGTGGGTGGGCCACTCCTGGTCAGAGGCAAAATAGGGAGTCAGAGAGATGTGAACATCCATGGTCTTCTCAGGAAAGAGTGTGAATGACACTTAATGAGCAGCAAGAGTTGGGACCACAGAGCTCCGCTGTACAAAATTCAAATGGCCTGAATACGATGTGAAATATCTTCAGTTTTACATCAGACATGGTAAGGAGCCAGAGAAATGTTTTTAGCCCAAGTTACCTGATTTATCTATTATGTTAAAAAGTTTTGTGAAGATGCTATAGAAAATATATTTTGGAAAAGACTGATAAAAAGTGGGAGATCAATCACAAAGCTAGAGGGGATTGTCCATGCGTCAGATGGGAAGATATCCAGTGCAGAGGCAGTGGACAGGAGGTTAGGGAGAAGAAGCCATGAACGTGTAGGCTTTCCACAAGCTGGAAGGTCAGTGAAAGAGTGAATTAGTGGTGTGAGTGGTGGGAGTACAACCTGAAAGATGCTATCTGAGGTAACAGAGAACTGAAGATCATTGTAGACTCAAGGAAATGAACAAAGCAAAGATTTATGAGAAAGAAGTTAACCACAAAAGTAAGGTCTTAGATGAAAAAAGACAAGTAGATGGACACTCAAAGTAAATTTCTTTTTTGGTTTTAAAGAAATGGAAAAGCATGGTTGCATGGGTGCTAGTCTATTTGAAATGAGAAGTAATAAATAAGAGTCAAGAAGGTGACTGAAGAAGCAAGCAAGGCTGAATGTAAAATTAGAGATTCTACTGAACACCACAACATGCCAGATTTTTGGCCCCACCGGAAATACCCCACCGGTGGGGGCCGGAAACACCAGATGGCTCAGTCAGATTTCCTCCACCCTGGATAGAGTAAGTTAATGAAGTAGCTCCATAAAAGGCAATGTGATTAACTGCCAGCAACAAAGAAAACATAAGATCAAATCCAATTTTTTTAAATGCTGGAGAATCTGGCTTCAAGAGAAATCAGTTTGTGAATGGATGCTAAATTCCCCGTACAGGAATTGTCCTTTGTTGTTTACAAATACAGTAATATGTGTGTAAATTTTTAGATAAACTCTTATACAAGATTATGTTAACATAGTAGAGGTTCAGCCTTCGCCAGTGAACCAGCAAATTGGTCTTTCCAAACATGACAAGATCTCTAAAAAAACAAAACAATTATCAATTATACATAGGCATTTTGCAGCAAGGTCTCATCCTGGTGGCTCTGAGGCAAAACTTATTTAGTTGTGTTTCATTGGCTCACACAACATTTCAAGTGTTTTTAATCAGTTCACAATATATAAAGACCAGATTCATATAAATATTCAACTATTTTCCTATCCTTCAAAATTAGAAGATGCGCCAAGATAGGAACATTAATTATATAACTCAAAATTTACAAGAGAAATGTACTAACTCTGTTCTTTCACAGGAGGCTTGCTCTCTTAGGCAACATAGGCTCCTACGATACATTTTTTTGCATACTTGATCCTACTTTATACAGTTATGTCACTTACAAAGTCAGTGCAGTTTTTTTAATAAATTTGTAACTTCTGCCTTAGTGGTTTCCATAAAATATGTATCTACGTTATACATATTAACAGCTTGTTAAGAATCATAACATTAGGTTAGATAATGTTATTATTTTTATCATCATTATAGCATTTTTATAGAAGAAAAACCAGAGAGAAAAGAAAACAGAATTCATTCCAGGAGCATCTAGATGGCTCAGTCAGTTGAGCAACAAACTCTTTTTTTTTTTTTTTTAAGATTTTATTTATTTATTTGACAGAGAGAGATCACAAGTAGGCAGAGAGGCAGGAAGGGGGGGTGGAAAGCAGGCTCCCTGTTGAGCAGAGAGCCCGATGTGGGGCTCAATCCCAGGACCCTGGGATCATGACCTGAGCCGAATGCAGAGGCTTTAACCTACTGAGCCACCCAGGCGCCCTGAGCAACAAACTCTTGATTTCATCTCTGGTCATGATCTAAGGGTCGTGACTGAGATCCAGCCATGATTTGGGCTCTGGGCTGAGCATGAGCTTGCTTAATATTCTCGCTCCCCTCTTCCTTAGTCCCCTTTCCCACTCTCCTTCTCTCTCAAATAAAGGACCTTTTTTTAAAAAAAGAATTCATTCCAGATATTTATTCGGGGTATTTAACAGCTGGAAAGGCATTACAGAACTATTTTGTCCAAAGCACCATATTCTTGTATAGGAAAGGAGGTGCCAGGAGAAAAAGAAAATTAAAGAAATTAAAAAAAAAAAAAGTTTTCTTCAATCAGAAGACTAGTCCAGAGCAGAGAAAGGACACACAAAATACAGATGATCATTATACATTATAACATCCTCATTTCCTGCTATCATGTTCTAAATCAAACTGTGTTAAAACACTCTTTGGAATCTGTGGGGAAAAAATCTGGAAGAAAATCAATTCTAATCATAGTGACTTTTTAGAATTCAAATGGCTTTTTAAGTATTTTGAACAATGGAATTGCCATAAACGTTAAATAGTACTGAAATAACTCTTCCTAGATCATTCACTGTCTGGCCTTCTGGTCTTCTATTTGGGGAACAAGGTAATATTTTCATCCAGGCTTCCAGAACTCCAGCAACCACTTACTTTGTGGGTGGTCCCTGGACCACTTTCTTCATCTGGAAATTGAAGCCAAGAATGCTTAAAATACATAGTTATTCTGAGGATTAGAAATAATATTATAAGAAGTGCTGAATAACTACAAGTGTTTAAAATTCCCATTTCTAATAGGTTAAATATATGTCTAATTAAAACCTAATAGTTTCACATGTTTCAATTTCTTTCACCAACGTAAAATACTATCTCTAAGAAAAACCAACTGAAAAAAAGATACATAAAATGCATCTATTTTAGATGTTTAATAAAGGGCAATAAAATATACCTTAAAGTTTTATATAATGCCTTTGTAATGTGAAATGTCTTGTGCATATTGTATGTATGAAACTTTATTTTCATCTTAGAAGAACGAATGAATACATCAACTACATGCCATTATTACTCAGTGTTAAGCTGAGGAAGTTTATGTTGTGGGCCTGGAAATTATTTCAAAATTATCCAGTGCCAATACTAAGATAACTTACTACGTGTATATATACACCTTCTTCATTCACATAGGTATGTATCACAAACATCTTTATGTTGTTCGGGTAAAAGTTAAAATCACTCTTTAAAAATAGATTTTGGGGCACCTGGGTGGCTCAGTGAGTTAAAGTCTCTGCCTTCAACTCAGGTCATGATCCCAGGGTCCTGGAATCGAGCCCCGCATTGGGCTCTCTGCTCAAGAGGGAGCCTGCTTCCTCCTCTTTCTCTCTCTGCCTGCCTCTCTGCCTCTCTGATCTTTCTTTCTGTTAAATAAATAAATAAAATCTTTAAAAAATTAAAAAATAAAAAATAAAAATAGATTTTAAATATGTATACTATAATGAGTAAATTGTATGGAAAATACATTAGAAAAACTTTATTTAAATCTTTGCATATTCACTTAACCACAGTGGGGAGAAGGTGAATTTATACTTGGTCAAAAAACCAGAGTAAGCTGGCTGGAGGTGACCTTAGAAGTCACGCAGTCCCATTTGTTAGATGTGGTCAGTGAGGCCCAGTGATGTTCAGAGGCTTGGGAAAGCGTCAACAGCCAGGCCCTGGTCAAGCAGGAACTAGTAGCACACCTGACCTCTAACCTGGTTACATCCACCTGCTACTTCTTCCAGAGGGAGCCAGGCTGCATTTCACCTCAGCTGACATCTGATACAAAAGGGAGCTTGCTGCGTTTTGTGGGTCTGATAGTTGTTCTTCACAAAGTGCCTGTCCATGAGAATAATGAAAAATGCCAGCCACTGACTCTATCTGAATGGACCTTCCACATTTCATGAAGTATCTCTGTTGAACAACAACAACATAATGGCTCTTTCAAAGTAAACCGTGATATTCACATTCATGAGCTTTCTTTAAAGCATCTGCTTTTATTCCCCTTCATTGCACTTTCCGCATGATCTGGTATAAAGATAATAATAGAGAAATGTCAGAACATGTCATTTGTAGAAGATAAAATCTCTTCTTGATTTTCTAAATATGTTTTCATAGCACCAAGGAACCATGACGTTCATCTTTACCTGCCTTTTGGCTGTTGCTCTGGCAGAGCATGTGAACATAATAGGACACATAATGGCATCCATTCTTACCTAGATACATCAGAGTGAACCTTGTACTACACGCAGACTACAGGGGTGTGGGCAGCAATGAATTGAGATTAAGGATGTAATCTTTTATCTATGATCAAAAGTAGTATTGACCTGTCTTACACAGAATGCGAAGAACAAACCTTCTATGAAGTCTCTTCACAGTAGTGTTTAAAAGCTACAGTTACAGGAAGAAAAGCTTCAATTCACATCCATCATATGCTGGATTATTGTTGGAATTTTCTAGAGGAGCTTCCTCACTCCCCAGCATGTCTCTGGAATTATAAGCAGGTCTCACCACTGTAATTAGGAATTCCAAAGTCAGCTGTCCATGAAGTGACTGAATTTCATAATTCTTGATAAAAATAGGTCAGAAACCATGATGGTAACATACAAAACACAGGCATGTGACAGAGGACTGAGTTAGTAGGTCTGGATCTGAGGGGTAACTTTGCAGGATTCCCCAAATAACCCAGTGAGGCTATAATAACTTCCATGTCACAACATAGTGAGTAGATAAGTAGATAAGATGTGAAAGCTACACAAACACAGAAATATATATATATACACATATGTATAATATTATATATGTTAGTCTATCAGCATTATAATCACACTGTTCGCAGGGGAATTGACATACCCACGTCCCTCCCACCTCAACATCTCACTCTCCCTTTATGGCAGTTTTCCTTGTGGTGCTCAGAGCCTTTGCTATAACACACCCCCGCATATCTATGAGATGCAAATAGACAGGCATTGATGCCTTCTTCCATTGATAGCCAATTTAAGAATAAAATTAAACTGGGACTCTTATTTCTAATATGAATAAGTTAGTTTTAAGGAATAATAAAAAGGGGGACACCTGGATGGCTCAGTCGTTAAGCATCTGCCTTCACCTCTGGTCATGACCCCAGGGTCCTGGGATGGAGACCCCATAGGGATCCCTGCTCTGTGGGGAGCCTGCTTCTCCCTCTCCCACTTTCCCTGCTTGTGTTCCCTCTGTCACTCTCACTCTCTCTCTGTCAAATAAACAAATAAATACAATCTTTAAAAAATAATAATAAAAGGCTTCAGTTATCAATATTGTACAGAAACAGTCTCCTCTTCTCTATTAAATTCCACTAGACATAACCACCCATGCACTCGTCCTCATTCACAACTAATTTAACTGAGGCGTATTTATTTATGTATGAATCAACAAAGTAAACATTCCCCAGTTAGTTCTCATAAGGAATAAAGTCCTAGAGATCTGGTCCTTTAGTATTTGTAATTAATTGATGAATATCTTATAGTTTCTCACAATTTACTTTTATGATCAAATAAATTTGCTTTTAATTAAAAATCTCTGTAGTCTTTACCCAAGTCACTAATTTGATAATTTAATTATGTAATTTTAATATATATTAAAATAAGTGCATATTAAAATAAAAGCATGAGGAGCACGTCTAAAGTAATTACTACTATTCATTTTTTTAAAAAAATATCTATGTACCACCCCTTTGAATTTGTCCATTCATTAAGCAAACATTTATGAGAAAGAAATATGCCCCACACACCATTCCAAGCTCCAGAATACAAGAGTGGATACCCCATCTATCATGGTGTTACTATTTCAATCTACTGCTGCTGGCAAATGTGTTACCAATTCAGAAATTTTGATCTTATTCAGAGAAAACTATAAAAAGATGAATTCATCTTTATGCTGCTCTGTATGAAAGATGGGTTTTCAATTTATATTCGACAGAAAATAAATTATAAACAATGTGTGGGGATAATATGCCTGTCTTTTCATTTAGGAAAGAATAAAGAAGATAGATGAAAAGTTAAGATATTTTTATTCCTATGAACTATATTTAATTGAAAGTATTTATTCCTAATATCAATATAAAATCAGCCTACATATTGCTTCTGTTTTAGTAAACCAGAAAATAATTTTTATTTTGTTTCATTTTATTTTATTTTAATTTTTCAGAGAGAGTGCCTGCGAGTGAGTGCACGTGGGTGAGCAGGGAAGGGGCGGAGGAGAGGAAGAGGGAGAATCTTAGGGAGTGTCCATGCCCAGTGCGGAGCCCTACACAAGGTTGTTTCACGACCTTGAGATCCTGCCCCAAGCCGAAAACAAAAGTCTAATGCTTAACCAACTGAACTACCTCAGCTTCCCCAGAAAATAATTTTTATAATGCTTAAGATTATCACTTCGCCCTGCCTGTATTAATCTTAGCCCCATAAATTTTCCCTTATCCTCTAATGGAGATACTATTATTTAAATGCTGGATAATGTTTACCCTTCCCAAAGGTTTACCAAGGTGATTAACAATAATTATTTATAAAAATTGATTTAAGTATTTTATTTCAATACATTTTAGTGGGTTGTTTTTTTTTAGAAACAGAGCCCCATGGATGAGCCCCACTGACTTTTCTTTTTCTTTTTTTAAGATTTTATTTATTTATTTGACAGAGATCACAAGTAGGCAGAGAGGTAGGCAGAGAGAGAGGAGGAAGCAGGCTCCCCGCAGAGCAGAGAGCCTGATGCGGGGCTCGATCCCAGGACCTTGAGATCATGAGCTGAGCCAAAGGCAGAGGCTTTAACCCACTGAGCCACCCAGGAGCCCCACATTTTTGGTGTTTTATACTAATGATCAAGTAGGTAATAAATATGGTGCATTTACAAATTGACTACTGATACCCAAAAAATAATGCTGAAGATTCCACTTTTTTTTGCACCACATATTTATAATTATATTATTTTTTAATATCTCAGGTATCTTCTAGTAGTTCATCTAGTGAAGAAAGATACCTTTTATTTTAAAGTGAAACAACTAATTCAAGGAATAGCGGCTTTCTATAAGCGTTATATAATACCTTGAAAATTCTTAGCAAAGGAGCACCTGGGTCCTTTGCATCGGGCTCTCTGCTCTGCGGGGAGCCTGCTTCCTCTTCTCTCTCTCTCTGCTTGCCTCTCTGCCCACTTGTGATCTCTCTCTGTCAAATAAATAAAGTCTTTAAAAAAAAAATTCTTAGCCAATCCACATCTAAACAAAGCATGTAGTGAGAAAACCATATGCATTCTCAAAATCAGTTTTGAGAGGCTGAAATTGACAATCTTGTATGAAGCCTTATTTATCCTACCCTGTCCTCTGAGAAAATCCATATATGAATCCATAGGAAACTACATTTCAAATCAAGCCTGCACCAGATCAAGAGCTCGCCAACTGCCTTCACCACAGCTTCACTTTGGGAACCCCTCTCAGAGCTGTCACCAGATTAGTTGTACAGTGGCACCTGGAAAAAGATGAAAATCTAAATTCATTGGCCCTGACTCATACCTACTGAATCAAAAAGTTTGAGTTGAAACTAAGCAGTCTGCATTTCAGTGAGGCCTATAGGTCATGTAGATCATGTTCAATCTTCTATTTCCCCTTCTGGTGAGGTCTAATGTTAGTTTATTTTTTCTTACTTTCTTGTGAAAGAAAAAAAGTTTCAATCCCTTTAAATGCAGAAAGTAAAACTAATTTAAATATATGTTTTTAGGTCAGAAATGAGGTCACAAATCATATAGTCATTCATATAAATTCATAGTTTAACACGGTAGTTAGTTAACATCAATTATGAGTCAGGATAAGTTGAACTATCCTAGTATTTATTTCTATATCATTTTACTCGAATCTAACAACTGTCTTTGAGGAAGGCAGAGATAGAGAATTTCATCTCCATTTTACAAGGAGAACTGAAATTAAAGAAATGAAGTCATTTGTCTACAGTCCAGTTGATATCTCTACTGACATCTGTAATCACCTTTGGTCAGTGGACTTTCCAAACATGAGCAGTAAGTGACAGAGCAGGAAACTGAATATAGGAAGAAAGGACTTCATTGTAAACAATAGGAGAATTGGAGTCAGAAGTCCTAAAATTGAGTCTCAGGATGCCCATGAACAAGCCATGAGACTTTAGGTAACTCATCTCCCATTCTGTGCTTCCTATTTCTTGAACGTGATTTCCTTAGGTGGCCCTTGGAGGTTAAAGATATCATGGCCACCATTAAGGAAATAAATTTCTTTGCTGTTTGTTTGAATGCCACATGCCTAAGGAACATCTTAAACGTCAAAATATTTTTTCTTCTGAAATAGAAAGCCTTTGAAACTATCTGTTATGTCCAGAAGATGGCATATTTGGGAAGTAAAGACTATGGATTAAGTCCATCTGAGCTATTAACCAACTAATAAAGTTGTGACCCTGTTGAAAACCTTCCCTGTTGAATGGGAAAGTCAGCGAATTTCGATGGCATTTTACTGGGTAAAACAAAGAAATTATGAAGGTCACATACCAATATCATGAGGAATTTACCTGTGTACATATGGGAAAAAAAATGGATGTGTATATGTAAATAAAAAATAGCTATATACATGTAATATACCAACATTATTATAATTATCATTTTAAAGAGAACTTATAATTAACCCTTCATCCTGCAAAGAGTAAGAAACTCAGTACCAACTCCTCCCTGACCCTAAAGTTTACATCTCAGAAGATCACCATTTACCTAAGGTGCTCAGATTCTTTGCTGCCTCATTTGTTGCTGTATCTTAAGTACATGTCCTGGCAGATTTTGGTGTCTTCTTAGCATTAAAGCCTATTCAGTAGTCAAGCTAAGACAGAGAAGTGCGTATGCTGCATATTCAATGCAGGAAAAGAGAAAGAGGATACTTCAGTGATCAGTTTTACAAACAGGACAACTCTTTCCCCCTCAACTTTACTAGCTTTAACCACCTTCTTATCCTTCTATTTTGTAGATCAATCTACAAGGCCTCAATCATCCTTTTAATCAACATTTTTGCTCAGCTAAAAAAAAAAAAAAAAAAAAAACCTGCAGTCACTAGCAGGTGACACATATAGTAGTGCTTTTGTCACGGTTGGAATTTTAGGTCAATCATTTCTGTCAAGATAATGTTTTAATTTCTTGCCCAATAGTTTATTATATTTTTAGCAGTTATCATAAAACGATGTACTTCCTTACCTAAGAAATATATAATTATTTTTAAATACTGTAGGATTTCTATATATAGTATTACACGTTACAAGATGTGGCAACTTTAATATCTATAATTGAGCACTTATAACACTTATGACTAATATATATATTATATATATAAAACTAATATCTATAATTGAGCAATTATAACACTTATAACTAACAGATATATATATAATATATATAACTAATATCTATAAATGAGCACTTATAACACTTATAACACTCCTAAATATAATAAATACACTGTTAGAACTATAATTTCTTTCATTAAGAGAGTTATTTCTATATTACTATTATATGAAACCATAAGAATTTGGCAAGGAAGTCCAATTCAACTAAATTCCTCCTAAAAAGGAAAGATATTTCACATGATGGTCATTTCATTAGACCATAAAAATGAAAGTTATTTTCTGTTTTTATATAGGAAAAGGAGTACCACTCCCCCAGTCAGGTGTGGGGCTTTCCTGTGAAGACAACATGACATCCAAAAGCAGATATCAAGGTCTATACAAGGCTCTCTTGATTCTAAATTTATTTTTGCATGCATCAAGTTAGAGAGTTATGAAAAATGAAAGTAGAAAGTGTGCCAGTGATCAGAAACACTTAGGGCAGTGGACTAATCCTACATACTCGAAATTAGCAAGATTCGATTTGTGTACTACTGGACCTAGCAGAAAAGTCCAATGCCATTGCTTTCCTAGAGGTCACTATGGTCACAATAATACTATGGCTCCAGGAGTCATGGTTTCCATTCTCAGTCTCATAAAATGGGTGAGAGGAATCCCAGCTGGATAAGGACTCAAGTTCATATGTTAAGTTCCAACTTCCAAATATCTTCCTACCAATGGTGCATGAGGTAAATGCCTAAAGACACACTGAGTACCACTTGAGGACTTGAGGATTTGCCTTCTTTTGTTCTTCTGTGTTTCATTTTTGATGAAATGGGAAACTTCTTGGTGGAAAACCAACATTTAAATGGATAAGTGAATGAAATGCATTCCTTCTTTCTTCTCCTAAGGAATCTAGCAGCAGCTCCATGAAGTCGCAACTACTAAAATTAAATCAAATTTTAAAGTTACTTCTAAATTTCTTATTGGTTATAAAATGTGTGTTACTTACATTGCTTTAATTAATGCAGGACTCAAATTGAGTAAGGGACAGGCAGGACTAGGGAAGGAGGGGTGGTTGGTAGGTGACTAGACTACTAGGGTAGGTGACTACACTCATGTAAGGGTTACCTGATCAAGCTCGCCAAAAAAAACCCAGAAATGCTGAAGCATAAGGAAACCAGAGATAAGGGAACAAACCAGACCACACTGCCCTGGGTGTCAGAGGTGGGGTCTTTTTATGACAGTCATATTATGAACAACAAATAATAACCAAACCCAAAGAAGAAGTAAACCTTTAAAGTGGTTATCCTTACTCAAACCAAGATGTCACAAGAATGTTAGGGCCACCAGCTGCCTGGTCAGTTTCAAATAAAACACTGTCAATGGAAACCCATACTGGCAACCCTGTCCAGACCTCTCTCACTCCTGAGAGCTTTTTCTGTATCCTCGCTTAATAAAACTCTATCACTTTACTCACTCTCCTCCATATGCAAGATTCAATCTAGACTCCATGAGACAAGAAGAATCTTGTTCCCTCACTTCAAAATGATAAACTAAATTCTTTTGTTTCCAGTGAGGAAAGCAGATCTTACCATTTAGTGGTTTTGATTTTTACAAAATCCTACACTTTTCACTTATTGTGATTATATTGGCTCACCTAAGGAAATACTGACCAAATGTTTTAATTTTTTTCAAGATTTTATTTATTTATTTGAAAGAAAGAGACACAGCGATAAAGGGAGCACAAATAGGGGGATCTGCAGGCAGAGGGAGAGAGAAGCAGCCTTCCCACCTAGCAGGGAGCCGGATGTGGGGCTCTATCCCAGACTCTGGGATCAGGACCTGAGCCTAAGGCAGAGATGCTTAACAACTGAGCCACCCAGGTGCCCCTGACCAAATGTTTTTCCTGAAATTTACTCTCATGGAAATTTTACATAAAAACCACCCAAAACACTGATTTGAATAAATACTTCTACATACAAACACCCACTTAAAATACACTGCAGTAAACACAGTACCATTTAAAATGTTTCTTCATATTGTAAGTAATTAAACTTCTGTGTATATTTAATTAAGAAATATGTATGTATTAAGTAATATGTTCCTCACATGATTTTAGATCTTGGGGATACAACAGTAAATAAAAGAAGGATATCATATCACATACAGAACTCACATTCTAGTAAAACACTGATTGTGTGTTTCCATGGTTGGAGAACTCAGATACAATTTAAGCAATGAAAATGAATGCATGATTCTTCTTTCTTTATGGAACATGGGTTTTCTTGCTGTGTCCCGATGGAAATTCTGTGTAACTCACAGAATGAGAATGTGCTTACTTTTCTTTTCTCTCTTTAAAGAAAACTCAAGGAAGATTGTTGATAAGGTAAGGTATTTATAGGACATATCCTTGGAGACATGTGTATCGCAGTGAAAGGATGCAGGCTTTGGAGTCAGGATGTTTATCTTCCCACTCTGCTCCACCACTTTTTTTGTGTGTAACATTTCTAATGTACTTAATCCCAGTCAGCTAACGTACCACCAACTGAAATGCAAGCATAGAAATACACCATTGACTTAGATGTTTTTGCAAAGATTATTTCAGGCATTTATGTAAACTATATAACAGAATGCTAGGATACAAGAAAAGTTCCAATAGTATTAGGTATTCTAATCATCATCCTATATAATGTAGAAATGTCCTCTAAAGATTTTATTTATTTTTTTTAATTTTTTAAAGATTTTATTTATTTATTTGACAGAGAGATTGAGACAGAGAGAGTGCGCATAAACAGGGGAGTGGCAGGCAGAAGGAGAAGCAGACTCCTCACTGAGCCAGGAGCCTGATGGGGGACTAGATCCCAGGACTCTGGGATCACAACCTGAGCTGAAGGCAGATGCTTAACTGACTGAGCCACCCAGGAGTCCCTCATTAAGATATTCTTAATATTTTATATTCTGAATAACATCCCATGCTCTTAAACTAAATACATGATTAACAACTGGTGATTAAGATCTAAGTAAAATAAGGTATGGGTCATTATTACTTATTCATGTGTTTGATGATTGAAATTTTTTAATAACCAAAAAAAAATGTGCTAATGCCCATCAAGAGACATGTTCAAGAAATTTCATAGCAGTGCTATTCATAAAAGGGGAAAAAAAAAGGCAAATAACCCCAATGTCTATCAGCAGGAAAATAGATGATTTACAGTTTACTCAAACAATGGATTATTCTCAGAAATGGAAATAAAGCAACTCTCACCACATGCAATAACATGGGTGACTCTCAGAGAAATGAGTGAAAGAAACCAAGTACAAAAGGATATGTACCCTGTATGCCATTTACAGGAAGTTCAAAATCAGGTGAAATTAATATGATTTAGAAGTTATGACAGTAGTCACCTTTTGGCTGGATTTTTTTTTTTTAAGAATTTATTTATTTGACAGAGAGTGAGAGAAGGAGAGAGAGCACAAGTTGGGGGAGCAGCAGAGGGAGAGGGGGAAGCAGGGTCCCTGCTGAGCAGGGAGCCCGATGCAAGACTCAATCCCAGGATCCTGAGATCGGGACCTTAACCCACTGAGCCACCCAGGTGCCCCTTAGTTGGATAATTGACAGGAGAGAGGTAAGCCTCTGCGGTGCTTGAAATGATCTGTATCTTGTCCACAAACAAAAGTTTATCCACTCTATACTTAAGAATGGTACACTTTTCTCTATATAAATACCTCTTTAAAATGGGGGGGCTGTTAGCAGAAATGTAGTATTTCTATTTTCAGGTGCAGTATGCTTCTGTGATCTTTTATCATCATTGACATAAACATTTCAGGAGAAAGCCATTTCTTACTCTCTTCCTTTTTTTAATTAGATGAAATAATGAGAGTTTTGTAAGTTTTATAATTCCAGAATATCCTCACATTATCTTTTAATTGTTATGTGTCCGATTCAAATGCAGTTCATTTTTACCCGTACCAGCTCTAAATTTACTCACTTACAATTGAGCTAGAGGACGATAAGCAAATGGTCCCAGATTAAGTTTTTATTTTCTTTTTCATAAACTAGTAGAAAGAAGTTAATAATTTTCTCCAATTCTATTTCTTATAGTCGAGAAACATTGTTCTACAATTTCTGATTGGTTAATAGTTTGCCACTTCTTCCTTTAAATGTTCCTTCAATCTGTTTCTTAATCATCACCCCAATGCCATGTCTACAAGGGAGCCCTTACATTTACATACCAATCTATTCACACCCTCTTAAATGGTTATCCTGTCTGCTGTTTTTGCCCCTCCTTTAATTTAAAATGCAATTCTTCTCACGTCACATGTCAGCTTAAAGTCTTTCATGCTACCCTCCAGCCCCAAAATGAGTTATAGACTCTTGGGCCTTCTGGGTCTCAGCTCCTGCCAATCTTTCTCTCACACTCAACTCTCTCCTCTTCTTCTATACTACAGTCTCTCATTTTTATGTCTGCTCAGCTTTCCAATACCTTCCATTTCCTCATGTCCTCATTTCTGTAATATTGTAGGGTTTGGTACAACACTCACTCCAATCCTTACCTAGATGTCCCCTGCTTTATTAGTTTAGGTGATAGGAACATTTCGGGATCTCATAATATTTTGAATGTTAAGTATATTTCCCCCACAGCATTTTGATGAACCTATCTTGTATAAATTCATGAGAAATTCAGCTCCTTGAAATCAAGGAATATAATCTTAATTTTGTTTGTACCACCAGTTTCATAACATTTTGGAGCACTGATTTATCAATATATGTTTAATCAAGGAATGAGTGAGTTAGTATTTTATCACATCTATTTTATCAAGACCCATATAAAATCAAGTTTTATTAGTTTTATTCTTGTTCTGATGATTGCAAGATCTATAACTACCTAAAAAAAATTAGAGGAGAAATTCTTGTTCATTACATTAACAGTATCTAATATATTTGTGATCTGAACTATGTATTTATCTGTTTATTAAATTATATAAAATTTTCCTCAGATTAGCTTACAAAATTTCCTTAAGGTGACCAAACATATTTACACACACACACAGATGTATTTGGCTCGAAATCAAAATTGAAAAAGATGGCTCAATACAGACAGAATGCTTTTAAATGCAAAAATTACTGGAATGAAATTCAGTATTTCCTGACCTGAGTCCAGGGATGTCTGTAAGCCCATCACATATCTTCTCTGAGCCTCACTTCTGCTTCTGATAAAATTAGAAGAAACTTCCACCTCAGGTACTCCTTGTATCCAGTTACTGGGAAAGTCATACGTAATTAGAGGCAATATTCCAAGTGCTAACATACGCTCAACTCTGAATTTAAAATTACAAATGAATTATGAAACCAAAGTTTACCACTTCACATGGCATGGAAAAGAAAGAGAGAGATTGGAAAGAGAGCATAGCAGAAAAGAAACGGAGGAAAGCCAGAATAATGAACCTACGAGCAAAACAGATTTTTATTTGTTTATTTAAGATTTATTTATTTATTTATTTATTTGCGAGAGATAAAGCAAGTAAGAGAGAGCATGAGCAGGGGGAGAGGGAGTGGCAGAGGGAGGGAAAGGGAGAAGTAGACTCCCACTGAGCAGGGAGCCCAATGTGGGGCTCTCTCCCAGGCCCCCAGGATCATGTCCTGAGCCAAAGGCAGACACTTAACCTACTCAACTACTCAGGCATTCCCAAAACAAATGTTTAAATTTAAGAAACTCTTACTTTTTGAACTTGGGAAACATCTTTTTTATTTTTATTTTTTTTAACTTTTATTTATTTATTTTGACAGAGAAAGATCACAAGTAGGCAGAGAGGCAGACAGAGAGAGAAGGGGAAGTAGGCTCCCCACTGAGCAGAGAGCCTGATGTGGGGCCCGATCCCAGGACCCTGAGACCATGACCTGACCTGAAGGCAGAGGCTTTAACCCACTGAGCCACCCAGGCGCCCCAACATCTTTATTTTAATCTATGCTTACTACTAGTTTTATAATAAGTCTTTAAATAGAAACAGCTAATTTAGTATATAAATTACCAAACAATATGTATCAATTCTATGCTTAAGCATAATAATGACTCAGGGTCAGTTGTAATTTTGCCTTCAACCACATTACAAAATTAAGCTATCTTTTTTTCCTGCTTTTCTCTTCCTATAAAAGCTAATGATTCATCTGAAGAGGTAAGACCTTTTTATTCACAGGAACTATTCAATCTATTTTTTCAAATAGTTGTGCTTTAGTTCAACAGAAATACTATTGTAAGAAAGGATATTACATTATAAGCATTCTTGAAGAAAATAGAATATATAACCTTGTATTGTCTAAAGATACTTTCCTCTTAGCATTTATTTTATCTTCAGTATAGGCATTTGTCAAAGTGCCAACTCAAGGGAGCAATTTATACTTTTTAAATCCTTTTTTTTTTTTTTCAGGAAAAATAAATGGATTCATCTGAAGAAATTCTGAATTCTGATACTATTATGTATGGTATATGCCTAATTCAGGATTTTAATGACATTTGAGGTACTATATATTTTTAGCTTGTATTTTGTATAGGATTTTACATAATTTACATAATTTTTACATTTTTAAATAATTACTTAAATTGACTGGAATCAATAAGATAGTATAATGCAAGAAGCTACTTTAAGTTTCATTTCTTAAAAGTTTTTTCCAGTAGCATGTGATTTTGATACCTCATTACACTTTGGTGTGGCATAGCAGTGTATTAACATGTCAGCTTCCAATCAGTGTAATTATTTTCCTGAAGTCCTGGCAACACCAAGAGTTCTGAATTATGGCCCCATTTTGCTTCCACCAAATTCACTATTTTCCAATCACACTGGTCTCTTAATATTTCTGAAACTTGTCAAGTATACTTACTTGCTAAGGCCTTTGCACCAGATGAGTTTCTCCTGAACTATCTGCAAGGTTTACTTCCTTATTTCTTTTAAGCTTTCACTCTTCTTCTCAGGGAGGTACTTCCTGGCTGTCTCACCAAATAGTGAACACCTTATTCCTACCAATATTTCCTATCCTTTTTCTTCAATTCAATTTTCCCCATAGCATGCATCATGATTGAACTAATGATTTATTATTTATCATGCATTAGTATCTTAACCAGTTAAAATATAAACTTAATGAAAACCAAGTTTTCTTTTGTTCATGGCTTTCTGCCAGATGCCTAGGGTAATCCCAGTACATATTAGGTACTCAAGAATTATTCACTGAATACAGAGTCCTAACTACATTTTCAACTTCAGCATCTGTCCAGACATTTTGTTCATAGCATATATGAAAAGTTCAAGTATATCAAAGATTTGGGAGATCTTTTCACACATGGTTCACATTTCCACTGGACCTTCATGAAGGCATGGGCATTTACAAGGCAGAAAATGTGATATTTCACATTTCATGGGACATTTCATAGTGTGTTCTGGAAAGATTGTAATAAGGCATAAAACATGTCAGGAAGTGGAGCCAGAAATGTCTCCTGAGAAGTTTCTGAATAACCTTGAATTCTATGTTCAATATCCTGGCCATTACCCTAAACAGTATAAGAAACTGTACAAATGTTTTGGTTCAGTGACCTAATCTATCACATCCATTTGGGATAGAAAATCTTTGTGAAGAAGGTGTGGAAAATGCATTTATAGATAACTTATAAGGAATTTATGAGAAAGCCCATTACAGTGATCTCACCAACAGAAGATAAACTGGGGCAGAAGCAATGGACTGAGGAGGTTAGACGGAAATGCCACTAGTAGGAAGTCTTCCAAGAAGTCTGGTGAAGAGTGAAAGGAAGAATGTGTAACAGAGCTGGTGTGGGGGCCACAGAACGGTGAGATGGTACATGTAGACTGAAGAACTGGGAACACCCTAGACTAAGCCAAAGGAGCAAGTATAAATGAAGCAAGTAAAACTCTTGGAGGAAGAGAGGATAAACATATAGGTAAGTTCTCAGGGGGCAGGAGAGGAACAGATGGGCTCCTACCTTATAGAGAAGGAACCCCTAGGAGAATCATAGAAATCAACAAGCATGGCTGTCTGATTTTCATGTTCTCAAAAATTAACAGCTGTATGAAAGAGCAGAGTGTTTGTTGCTGCAGGCAGGTAGTTAGATTGTTAAGTGAAATGAAAGCATCAACCAAGTGTCGGCTGACCTAAGTGGCAGATAAGCAACAATGAAAAGTTTGATTTCTTCTCCACCAGAAGACAGGTTTAAATGATTTCATTAAAAAACAAGATGGCTGACAGGGAGCAGCAACAGAGTCATACAACTCTGAAAGAGATGAAAAAATAGCAACTTCATGAAACATAATCCTATGGCGGAAACAGTTTTAGGGGGTTAAATACCATGTATAACAACTGGGCTTCCCTAGGGTTGAGACTGTAATCACACGTGTGGTAAATTTCACAGATTTCTACACACGATTATTAGGAATTTTAACATCTTCATGCTTAAGCATCAATGCTTCAGCTAACTGGAAGACCTGGTTTTCCAAAATGATTCAGTTTCCAATAATTACATGAGTCTAAAAACTAGCATTTTCTCCAGAAACCTCAGATTGGCAGCACGAGGGCAAGATCCAGAAGCGTTTGGATTCTGTCAACAGACATGGTATTTGTAAAGAATGTCAATTTGCTGACAATCGATACACAAAACATTCTGAATAAATAACGAGGCACTTATCTTGTCTTTAAGAAAAGGAAGCAGTGGCCACAATGGAGCATTTATATCACATGTCAGAACTGACTGGGGCTGAAGACGGACTTTCCCCCTCATCAGCCCAGCGCTTTCAGGAAAAGGCCATAGGCCCCACAATCCCCGGTTTTCCTTAAACCTGGCCCTACTTTTGGCACTTATGTTACCTGCCTGTTTTTTCATCTTGTGACTTCTGAAAAAGTAAGTGCCATGGAGATACAAATTCACTTTTGTATCTTTTGTACAAATAGTTGCTAGTTGTTACAATTTTATAAATTGGATTACATATGACTATTATTATTTTACAGATTCAGAAACTACCAAGAGAAGTTAAGGATGCAAATCCTGATGAGAGCTACTGCTAGTTAGTAGGAGAGCTGAGTTTCCCATTATATCACATGGACTCGCATATGATAACCACATGTTTAGTAGTGGCAAATAGTAAGCAATAAACATGGAAAATGTCATTTTTCATATACTAATGGAATTTTATGAACATATACAAAATGTCCCTTTAGAGATTTATTCAGGATGCTTTAGACTAGAAGAGACATTGGTATATCTCTAGTAGGAAAAAATAAAAACTGATTATGAACCATGCAACCAGTACATGGCAGGGGGCAGCCACACAAACATGGAATTTGAATAATCACTCCACCTGATAACATCCTCATTTCCTGTTATCATGTTCCAAATCAACCTCAGTGGAAGCTCTCCTTGGATTATGTGGTACAAAAATTGGATGGAGAAGCCACTTCTAATCAACATGGCTTCTTGGAATTCAAATCATTTTTAGGTATTTTAAACAGCAGAATTACCATAGCATGGAAGAACTAGGTTTAAACAGCGCTATGAAAAACCATCTCAGATCTCCACTGCCCTGACTTCTTGCCTTCCAATTAAGAAGCAAGGTAATGTTTTTATTTTTCCTTTTATTATCCTATGTGCATTATAATATTGTAAAACCCAACAACATTGTTCCAAAAAATATGTTTAAAGAAACTAATGCCGGTGTACTTTAAGGTCCTTTGAGAAATTGCTCTGCAGCATAAGCTACTGATTTAGCTCCTTTTCAGTGCTTTTGGATACAATCAATGTTTCGACATTGTAAAATGTTTATTACACTACATTTTTATCATGAAGTGTTAACATCTTTCTTTTTTTAAGTGTCAACGTCTTATTTTAGGGGCTAGGTGATCTTAATGAGGTTTTTGGAAATCCAGGGTACTGTGTATTTAAGGTGTGGACTCCTGGATCACTTCTTTAATCTGGTAATCAGACATTAACCTAACACAGTTGTTCTGGAGACGAGATATCTAAAACATACTTAGCACAATGTCTGGCATATACAGGTGATTCATAACTACAACTATTTGTTTCTCATTTAACGTGCTTTTAAAAGTATTTCTTTGGCTCTCAGTTAGCATTTGTCTATATTCCAATTTCTTTTATCCATGGAGACTAATATAAGTAAAATTGAGGTAAACTGCTATATATATATGTATATAAATTTATATATATGCATATATATAAATTTATTTCATATTTTAAGAGGCAATAATAGGTTTATAATATTATTTTAAAACATTGTTATTATGAAGTGCTTCTAAAATGAATATTATGTACCATCCCATAAGAGTAAACAAGTATACTTAAGATTTTTAGTAAGAATGATAAATTAACAACAAATTAAGGCAATGCAAATCTTAAGACAGAATAGTGCCTATAAGCACACATTCCCCAAAAGTGCATAGGTAAGGATCACCAGCAAATTTAATACTATTTGAGTAAAACAAAATCTCACCCTTTAAAAATAATTAAGTTAATATTTGTAGATCTAGACAGTAAGGCACTGTTATAGATCAAAAAATGCATTAGAATAACTATTTCAGGGGCACCTGGGTGGCTCCGTGGGTTAAAGCCTCTGCCTTAGGCTCAGGTCATGGTCCCAGGGTCCTGGGATCGAGCCCCGCATCCGGCTCTCTGCTCGGCAGGGAGCCTGCTTCCCCCTCTCTCTCTGTCTACTTGTGAGCTCTGTCTGTCAAATGAATAAATAAAATCTTTAAAAAACAAAAAAGAATAACTATTTCACTTTTCAGTTCTTTGTTTACCTACTGGGAAAATTAAGTGACTGGGTAGTCAACAATCCTTGTGAACTAATACATAGTCCCAGTATTAGAGACCGAGCTGGAAGGGATTTTAGAAATGGTCTTCTCTGTAGTCTTCTTTTACTACCCATATGAGATGTCCAGTGATTTGCTCAAGCTTCAGCAGTCTGACTCAGGCTGACCTGCTCCCAGACCTCTTTGTAGCCAGCACAGTGTTCTTTCCACCTGCTACTTCTCATGAGGGAGGCAGACTGCATGTTTGGGTTCACCTGATACTGATTTTAAAATGAGTTTCTCCTCTATTTTGCATTTCTGACAGTCATTGTCTGCAAGACTGAAGAAGATATAAATAAATGGCCTACTAGAGTGTAGTTAATTTTTTATCACTGTATCTTCATGTTTGGTATAGTACCTGGTAAGTTGGGGCAACTATTCGTTGAATAAGTGAATTAGTAAATTAATTAACCAGTTATGTATAGGGAAAATCACCCTACTAACTTGCTACACCTGAAAAGGAGCTTCCATGTTTTAGAAACCAATATCTTACATTATATTCTGCAAATAAAACCTCTCCTTATAAAGAACTTTTCAAATTCCTACCCATGTTTGTCTCAAATGAATCTGCTTTTACCAAAATTTTCATTACGCTTTCCTAACTGTCTGGAACAAAGGTAAATGAATATGCAATTAATGAGGAAATGTGTGATTTTTAAAGAGAGCAAAACTATTATTAATTTGCTACATACCTATTTTACAGGACTAAGTAAACATGAAGTTCTTCATTTTTACCTGCCTTTTGGCTTTTGCTCTTGCAAAGCATGTAAGTATAATGAGATGTTCATGAGTATCTATTCTCATTTAAATATAAAAAGAGTGTATTTTTATGCAAACGATGGCAGGGGTAGGCAGCAGGGAATAGAGATAAATGTGTGACCTTTAAAATTTCTAATTAAAGATATCATTGACCTTGTCTTATACAAGGTATCAAGGTTAACAGAAACAGTTTTTATAAAGTGTTCTTGTAGGATTGAGGAGATGTTAGCTATGGGCTAAATGATTAAAAAGCTATAGCTACACTACTTTCCATACCTGCTTGAATGTTCTAGGGAACTCTCTTTTTACTCCAAGAACCACTTCCTAAAAGTAAGACGTATATTAAGATAAAACAAGGATATTTTGAAAAGTGCAGGAAAGTCACAGATAAAATGTAGACTCCAAAACCACAGCATCAGAATTTCACTATTCTTGGTTACAGGAGCTCAGAATCCAAGATGTTTAGACAGAAAACATCCATGCGCTAAAGAGTCATTACTTCTGAAAACCACTACCAAATAACTTCTTGCAAAATAATCCCTTAACTTCTCAAGGCATCCCAGTCTTCTAGTGAGAATATAGCAAGTACGCATGTCACAAAATGATAAGGTGGACTAGATACACCATATGAAGTGCTTTGAAAACACACATGTAATCTACTAACTTCTTCGGAAGTAACTGATTTTTTTCCTTCCCCAGCAGCCCGTACTGTCAATCCCTCTCCCATACCTAATAACGCCCTCGCCACAACTGCACCACATTGTTAAGGTGATCAGAATTCTGTTTCCTCCGTGTTTCCACATTTTGCACGTAAGTCTTGTAAAGTTTTATTTCTTGAATTTAGAGACAATTCACAAGCAAAACTAGGATTAAGAATTCCATTTAGGTACATAGAAATGAATAAATATAACAACACTTCAGTGATCAATCTTATACCAAGTTTGATTGTTTCTTCTGTTCATAATCTATTAGTCTTTTATTTTATTTATTTGTTGTTTATTTTTTGAGGGAGAAAGAGAGAACAAGTGTGGGGGGAGAGGATCCACAGGGGGTCAGGAGGATCAAAGGGAAAGGGAGAGAGAATCTTTTTTTTTTCTTTTAGATTTTTTGTTTATTTATTTGACAGAGAGAAAGAACACAAGTAGGCAGAGAGGCAGGCAGAGAGAGGGGGAAGCAGGCTCCCTGCTGAGCAGAGAGCCTGATGCAGGGCTGGATCCCAGGACCCTGAGGTTATGATCTGAGCCGAAGGCAGAGGCTTAACCCACTGAGCCACCCAGGCGCCCCAGGAGAGAGATCTTAAGCAGGCTCCAACTCAGCATGGAGCCAGAGGCAGGGCTCACCTCACAACCTTGAGATCATGACCTGAGGTGAAAGTGAGAGTCAGTCGCTTAACTAACTGAGCCACGCATGTGCCCCAGTATAATATACTAGTCTTAACCACTCTTCTCCTTTTCTTTCTAAATCGGTAATTGTCCTCAGTCTTTCCTTTAAGATTAAATCTAGACATCAACATAAACTAAATAAAATATAATCTCATGGTATTAAAACATTTTAAGATTCCAGGGGCACCTGGGTGGCTCAGTCATTAAGTGTCTGTCTTTGGCTGGGGTCATGATCCCAGGGTCCCAGGATCAAGCCCCAAATCGGGCTCTCTGCTTGGCAGGGAGTTTACCTCTCCCTCTCCCACTCCCCTGCTTGTGTTCCCTCTATCTATGTATCTTTTCCTGGCAAATAAATAAATAAAAGCTTTTTTAAAATAAATAAATAAAAGCATTTTAAGATTCTGTAGTACATCTACACTTATATTTCAAGATTAGTACTTAGGAATCAAAAACTCAACCACTTCCTAGAAGAACTATATTGAGCCAAACAAGGATTTATTTGAAATATACACTGATATGTCTATGAATATTAGGGAAAATGTTCAACTAAACCCTAAACATTCCCAGAAAGAGGTTTCTAAAAGACCATGTCACGAAAACAAGACAGATTTGTATTTTATTTTCTTAAAGATTTTTTATTTATTTATTTGAGAGAGAGAGACAGAATGAGAGAGAGCATGAGAAGGGGAAGTGTCAGAGGGAGAAGCAGACTCCCAGCCAAGCAGGGAGCCGGATGCGGGTTTTGATCCCTGGACTCCAGGATCATGACTTGAGCCGAAGGCAGTTGCTTAACCAACTGAGCCACCCAGGCACCCTAGATTTGCATTTTAAATAACAAATAAAACTGAAAGTTGTGTTTGTTTTTCTTTTTTATGCAGAAGACAGAACAGGACTCCTCCAGTGAGGTAAGACACTTTAATAAAACATAAACTCCTTTCACCTAGTAAAAACATAATATGCACTGAACTAGTAAGTCTTTACAATAGTTTTTTTTTTTTTTTTTTCACCAATGGGACCAAACTATAGTGTCAGAAAAAAATTGGAAGTGCAGCCATAAAAAACAGAGAGGGAGGAGTAAAGACCCAAACATCCTAATTACCAAAACTAAATTTGTGGATTTTTCCTAAAGGTCTCTCAATATTAATGATATTGGCTCAGAAGTCATGATGAACACTGTGTATTTTGTCAATTCATTTTTCTGCAATAAGGACTCATGTTTTTCTGGATCCATATTAAATGCTAATTTGCAAATGACTTTCTGGCTATGAGGACATCCTCAGTATTACTGAGGGATTTTCATGTCTCCTGTGATGCATTTCACCTCTTTAAAAAATACCAAAGAAAAAAGATAGTAATGAAAATAGAAGAAAATTGGAAATTGTACAGTGGAAAAAGAAAATCTTCTCTCTCTTCCCTATGGATGCTATTTGGGAAAGCTTTTGATTCAGTTATTCACAACTCCAAATAGTGTGGAATGAGTTCATTATCTGGAATATAGTAAATTAATTATGTAGAGAGAGTGAAACTTCGGTCAACTTTGTTCTTTAACTCAGGCAGAGACTAGATGTTATCTACACAGTGGATAATGGTTGTAGAGTGACACGTTGTTGCTAGTATGAATGCAATCTAGGTAAATTAAGCTATATTGTTTTTCTTTTTCTAAGGAATCTGTCAGCATCTCCCAAGAAGTAAATCCTAACTTCTTTCTTTTTTTTTTTTAAGTAGGTATTCTTTTTTTTTTTTTTTAAGATTTTACCTATCCATTTGACAGACAGAGATCACAAGTATGCAGAGAGGCAGGCAGAGAGAGAGAGGAGGAAGCAGGCTCCCCACTGAGCAGAGAGCCCGATGTGGGGCTTGATCCCAGGACCCTGAGATCATGACCTGAGCCCAAGGCAGAGGCTTCAACCCACTGAGCCACCCAGGCGCCCGTAAATCCTAACTTCTTAAATTACATATAATTTGACATTTTTTTATTTAATCAAGGTTATAAAAGAAATTATTTGTCCTATAGAAATTTAAGCAGGAAAAGAGTATGGTCATTTATCCTAGTATGGTGAAGTTTAATTTTTTCAATCTATTAATCCTTGATTGATGAGATATGTTTTCCTATCAAACGTAGGTCATTTTTTCATTCACCTAACGTGAGTATTATTTTTAGCTATAAATTGTGAAAATCATGAGGTCTTCCCTTGCTTTACCAATATGCTATGGACTAACATGAAAGGGATTTTAGGAAAAGATTTGTGAGTCAGTTGCAAGTTACATTGTTGAAGCAGAATATCTTTGAGTTTCCTTTTAATGGTCCATCATCTTTACTTTTCTTTCCTAGTTCTGTACACTTTTGCTCACAAAGTTGTATTTTCTTTATTATCACTTTATGACCAAGAATACTATACTGTATTTTAATAAATGCTATATCTTTTTTGGTATTGTTTTCTCTTGGTGGGACATTTATCCCACATCCTATGTGAGGTATGTATTGATTTCACATCTATAGTACAATGTGAAGTAAAAATATTATATTACTTTGAAAAAATATTGAAGCTAGCTTGGATTTGGGAAACATATTCCAAGTCAATCAAAAACCAAGATTTTTTAAAAAAAGAATGACACTAAAATTGCACCCTCTTACCCTAATTCTATGAAGAATTCAATTAGAGAAAATATATTTTTGCATGAATCAGCTAATACACTTGATTTCCAGCTTCTGTCAAGAATGGAGGATACATCTTTTAATGGTTTTCATTCCTAGAAGCTTCTAACTTAATATTTTCTTTTTTAAAAGTTAATTCCTATTGTACTATTTTTCTTGAAATTGACTCATTTAAATTTAAGTCAGTTTATCATAGGAGCAATATATATTTCCTTCCAAAACATATGTTAGTTGACCTAGTGATATTTTCTTATAATACACAATAAAATAGTGACTACTGAAATGAAAAAAAGTTCATCCATGAACTGCCTAAATTAATCTTGTGCACTCATTCATTCATTCATTTGGCAAACACTTACTGAACAACAACTATGTCCCAAACACCATCTTAGTTGTTAAGGATGCAACAATAACTTAACAGTCTCTCCAGATACAAGAATATATACAATAAAAATGATAGTAAATACCATACTGATTGCATGTTTATCACCAAAAGGGAAATTCTAATATAATTCACACAAAAGTCATACAATGAAAATAAATCTACTCTAAAAAAAATAAGAATAAAAATAAAATTAATTAATTAATTAATTAATTAATCTACTCTAACATTTCTGTTTATGGGAGAGAATTTTTTGCCTTTGTATTCAGGAGAAATTATTTATAAGCAATGCCTTGGAGTAAAAGATATAATTCTTCTTCTTCTCTCTTCAAGGAAAATACAAGGAACATAAATGAATTGGTGAGTAATTTATATTTATTTGAATAGTTTTTACTCATATTACCAATTTGTAATATCAGGATATTAATGGCATATGGGAATGTCTGTAAGTTTCTTCATTTGAAAAAGTGAAAAGAAATTTATAAGGTGCTTAAAAATGACAATTTTTCCCTATTCACTTTAGTAGTACCCACCTGAATTGGTTCATGTTCTTTTTTTAAAAGATTTTATTTGTTTACTTGGAATAGAGAGAGAGATCACAGAGGGAGAAGGAGAAGCAGACTTCCTGCTAAGCAGGGAGCCAGATGTGGGGCTGGATCCCAAAACCCTAAGATCATGACCCAAGCTGAGGGCAGACACTTAACCAAATGAGCCACCCAGGCACCCCATTCATAATCTTTTGAGACACTTCTTTTTAATTCCTATATTATTTTTATCTCTTCCACTTGTTTTCCAAAGGTGATGAATAATGAGCAGCCAAGAACCCGGTTTTATTGCTGTTATTTCAGTCCTTTGAACTTACCATTTTAATAATCATGTAGGTAATATAAGAGATATCCCCCCAAACCACTAACATTCAAGAATAATACTGAGGATTTCTTATGGTGGCCAGATTTTTATATTTAGTATTATTTTTCAAGGAATATCCTAGCAGATTATCTACTGAAGTGAAAGACCTTTTAAATAGCAAATTCACTAGGAAATAACCAGATTTCCAGCAAAGTGTGTCTTACCTTGTTAGAGTCACATGTAGAATAAGCAATGGAAAGAATCATCTATCCAAATGCAATGCTGTTTGGGGGAAATTCAGTGTGGCTGTCTATACCACAGTATACATTGGTGCTCTTTGATAGAGACATCAGATATGTGATTGCAGATAAAAGTGCATTTTTAAATCAAGTTTGTGTCAGATCTAAGAGCCTGCCATTTGCTTTCAACATAGTTTCCTCCTGAAAAACCTCTCACTATTGCTTAGTACAGTGGTTCTCAACGTGTTCACTCTCAACTAGCACATCAGAATTACCTGGGCGTTCTGATACACTTTAAAATTTGAGAACCTCTTCTTTAAAGGGGTGAATAAGGGAATGAATTAAGATGTGTAGGTCACTGGTTTAAGAAACAGCTGTGGTAGAACTATCCAAGCAAAAAGCATGATGTGAAGAGGTATTTGGAAAAGGAAGAAGCCCACACCCTGTGGCCTGAGGTCCAGCCCCAAATCTTCCTATTTAAGCATCTAGGAGGCATGTTTTACTCTTTCTCTCTAAGCTGCCAGTTTGTCTCAAATGGAGAGCCAATGATCACTCATAAATAATAGTTATATCCTCTAGAAAGAAAGTGCAGGATTTACTTTACCACACACCTTACTAGGTCTACTTTACAATGTTTTTGTCACCTACATTCACTCAAGGCATTTGATATTGTAGGAATAATGTAGAACTGATGAAAATTTTGAAATGAAACATGTTTTCAGTCATATGTTACTACTTTGACATGAAGCAGGGGCTCTGGTGTTGAAGGTTTTAATTTATTGAATTCATTATAAAATTGTATCTTTCTCATAGCAATGACATGGGCCCCAAACATTACAATAAACCGACCCTACCATTCTAGTAAAACTCTAAGGTGAAGTCATGCAGTTAAGCTAGTTCTCTTTTCTTCCCTAAGGAGTCTGCTGAAGTTCCCACAGAAATAAGTGATTTTTCATTCAAATAAAATGAATTAATATCAGTTAGCAATATTTTCTTTTTGTGTATTTTTATAACAAGTGTTTTTGTTTTCCTAACAGAATATTATGCCCACCGTGGAAAAAACGACCTACCTACAACAACTGGGAAATTCCTTGTACAAATTATAGTTTTAAGCAAACCATCATACTATGGCTGTTTCTTCTCTGAAATGTTCACTTAACTCATTGTATCCCAATGAGATAATTATCCCTGAATTTGTAATAGGTAATATTTTTCCCCATTTTTTTTTACTTTTAATTTCTAGATGTTACTTTGTTAATCCAACTGATTTGGAAAGAGTTATAAACCTCAGAAAAATAGTTTCAAGTTTAAATGATGGAAGTAGGATACCAACGCATTTGAGGCATCACATCACTGCCCACTCCACTTCTGACAGTAGCACCATAGACAGATGTCTCAAGAGTAAAGTTTTCCAGGCCACTCATAGGAGGTCATCCTCTGTGAACTAGAGAAGTCTGCCTTGGACACAAGAGAAGAGAACATGCTTTGGAGTCAGCAACTTGTGTTCCAACCATAATTTCACAAATTGTTACTTAACCTCTCCTAGCTACAGTTTCCTCAACAAAAAGTGAAGATAGCTATATTGACCTTGCAGAATAATAGTAGATGATATGTATTTAATTATGTTAAAAATGCTTGGAACAAAAAAGTGACAAGCATTATTATCATCTCCCTACACAGGACAGACATTCCTTCAAAAAACCTTTATAATATGAGCAGTCTTTCTTTGAACACTTAAAAATGGGACCCTCCAAATGAAAACTCTCTTTTTAGGGAACTCTAATTATTATAAGGGGCATTCCTATACTTTGTTTAAAATGTCTCCAGTAGCATTCCCCCTTTGTACCACATTTAATGTAACTGTATATATCCAATAATTATTCCCAGGCAATGTTAAAGACCAACAGACATTTTATATACCCATTTATTTCTAGTCTCCATGAAATGAAAATTTTAAGGAAAGATGCCATTGTCATTTCATATTTAATCTCTAAAAGAAAATCTTTAAAGTCAGATCAAAAGGCTCTGGTATTTACTAGAATATTTATTAAGCCTGATAGACACAGATAGATATAGACAGATAAATACAGCTGATAGCTATTTTATTTTATTTATATTATATATTTATAAGCAGAAGACACTATGAAAACTGCTCTTTTTTTTTAAAAGATATAATCCTACATGGTAAGTAATGCTCAGAGAGATTAAGCAATATGATTGGGTCATGGATTCCCTAGGATCAAGGGAATTAAAGTTCAGTTCTATCTGACTCCAAAGACCAGTCTTCTTATACACACAGAGAAGAAACGACAGACACTGACCTTTTAAATAAAAAATTTTCCATTTGCTTTCTTCTGCATTTGTTATTTTCACATGGGTATTGTTCTGGTGGTCTTAATTAAACAAATAGTTTCCTTAATTCTGCATTTTACTATATAAAGTAGACACAGTTACAGTAAGTTTTATGTGGCTAAACTATTCTTGTGTTAGGTAAATTTGCCACCATTTACAAATTATCTATGTAATTTGGTTCTGTCAAGATCTGCTTTGATCCATGGAGGAGATATTGGAATAAATATTGATAACTTTCTTACTCTCTAGAACACAATCAACCAATTTTATCAGAACTTGAACTTCCTCCAGTATCTACAGGCTTCTCATCATCAGATTGTTAAGAATCCATGGGATCAGATTAAGACAAGGGCCTATGCTTTTGTTCTCACTGTGGTTAAGTGCTGCTTTTTTTTGTTTCATTGTTTTGCATGAGTTTTTCTTTTTTTGTTTTTGGTGAGGGACCAGCTCAGGATAAAGATATGTAAAATAGCTAAAGACAAGTTACTTGAACAAATTCTAACTTGGAATATAGAACAATTGTGCATAAAATTTTATAATCCAGAAATTAAATGACAAACAATACAGTCCAAATGTAGTAACAAATAACAATTGTAACCATAGTGACAAATAAGTAATTTCATTTAAATTCAACAAATATGTCCTAAATGTTTGCTCATCTATCACTTTGCTTGGTTTCTCAAATAATTCTTTAATATATGAGGGGATAGAGTTTCATCTTTATGCAGCAAAAAGATAGTAATGTGGGGTGCCTGGGTGGCTCAGTGGGTTAAAGCCTCTGCCTTTGGCTCAGGTCGTGATCCCAGGATTCTGGGATCGAGCCCTGCATCAGGCTCTCTGCTCATTGGGGAGCCTGCTTCCTCCTCTCTCTCTGCATGCCTCTCTGCCTACTTGTGATCTCTGTCTGTCAAATAAATAAATAAAATCTTAAAAAAAAAGACTAATGTAAAAAAATGCAAGAAAGTGAAGTAACTTGCCTAAATTCCAAGTACTCCTCCATTTTATTTATAAAACAGTTTTGTCTTAAGGAACTTTTCCTCATATGAGAAATAAATAACAAAATTTCTCTTGGCCTTTTTTTTTTTAAAATATACATTATGTACATGGCAGAGAACAGCTCTCCACCAGTGAGGTAAGGCATTTTACTACAAATCTAATACCCCAGTAATTGGAAGATACTGTACACTTCTAATGCACTGCACTAGATAGTCTTTGTTCTAGTTTTTTTAAGCAATAAATTTAGATTTACAGAATATAGGAGAACTGGAACTCCAGATCTCTAAGAAAAATTTGGGAAGGAGAGAATAAAATGTGCACATCCAAAGATAAATATTAGACCTGTACTAGGATACTTTACCAAAAATTTTAATATTACTTTTTTTATAGTTTTTTTTTATTTTTTTATAAGCATATAATGTATTATTAGCCCCAGGGGTACAGGTCTGTGAATTGCCAGGTTTACACACGTCACAGCACTCACCATAGCACATACCCTCCCCAGTGTCCATAACCCCACCACCCTCTTTCTACCCTCCTCCCCCCGTCACCCTCAGTTTGTTTTGTGACATTAAGAGTCTCTTATGGTTTGTCTCCCTCCCGATCCCATATTGTTTCATTTATTCTTTTACTACCCCCAAACCCTCCATGTCGCATCTCTACTTCCTCATATCAGGGAGATCATATGATAGTTGTCTTTCTCCGACTGACTTATTTTGCTAAGCATAATACCCTCTAGTTCCATCCATGTAGTCACAAATGGCAAGATTTCATTTCTTTTGATGGCTGCATAGTATTCCATTGTATATATATACCACATCTTCTTTATCCATTCGTCTGTTGATGGACATCTTGGTTCTTTCCATAGTTTGACTATTGTGGACTTGCCGCTATAAACATTTGGGTGCACGTGCCCCCTTTGGATCACTACGTTTGTATATTTAGGGTAAATACCCAATTACTACTTCTTTTCTTAAAGGTCACCCATTAATATTGCTACCATACCAGGAGATCTGGTGTGTATCTTAAAGTTTGCAAATAAAGTGGGAGGAATCCAAAGTATCATTCTGCAATAAGAAGTCTAGTTCATCCAGAACCATATAAAGTACTATTGTCTACATGTCTTCCTGTATTTCACAAATGTCTTGTCATTTCCACATTATCTGAAAAATAGCCTAGTTTTAGTCCTATTTAGCTCATCCTTGAGAATGAATAAAACTCCAAAAAAGAAAAGAAAAAAATAACAATTTTTTAAATAAGATTAAAATGTATAATTTAAGGAATTTTTAAGGAATCTGGCAGCTTATTTTAGGAAGTAAATCAAAACCACCTATATTAAATATATATTAAAGACATTATTTTTTATTTCATTACAGCTATACAATAAATATTATTTATGTTATAGTCATATAAACAAGAAAATAATGTGGTTATGCATACCAAATAACATTTATTTATTTATTGGTCAATTAATGAGATGAGTCATTCATCATTTATTTAATAAATATGTATTTAGCTAGTACTATATCCCTTAAATGATCTTAGATCTTAGGGACACAAAGGGCTACTTTGTGTCACCACAGTGATCAAAAGAATCAATAAAAATTAGTTTACATTTATTCCTCCTCTTTATAAAAGAAGGATTTTTTTCCTCTATATATTCAAGAGGAAATTACTTATAACCAATACAGTGAGAATAAAGTATCTAATTATTTTTTTATTTCTTTAAGGAAACCCCAAAGGAGAGTGTTGATATGATGATACTGATTCTACATAAATCTGTATTTAATTCATATTTTTAAAAACAAATATTAAAATAGTAATAGTTAGGCCTGTCTGAAATGCTCTTCCTTTTATGAAAAAGAACGATAATCTTAAGTTACTAGTTTTCTCAATTATCTTAAATTCTTTCAATTAAGTCCTTCCATGTAAGTAAGTAAGACTCTTCCATATAGCATAAATTTTATGTGGTTTCCACTGTTTTTTTTAAGCTGTTTTTTATTATTTTTTGAAAACTTTGCTACAATCCTTCTTTTTTACCTGTCATACTAATATCCTTATAATGTGAGAAAGATTTTTAATTTCACAAATATTAAGAATGTACTGCCAAGGATTCAATTACCTTGGTCCCCCAATTTGATGATGATAATGATGATGACGATTTTTTTCCTTAAGAGTTCTTCTAGCAGCTCATCTGGTGCGAGAAAGGATACTTCTAAAATTAGACGATTTTTTTCCTTAAGAGTTCTTCTAGCAGCTCATCTGGTGCGAGAAAGGATACTTCTAAAATTAAACAACCTAATAGGTTATTGAGAAATACTGTACTTCCTTGCTGTTCATTAATTATTTTAAGTAAATTAGTTATTGCTAATTTTTTAACAGAGTCACATCAAAATACCCAATAAGGAAATGCTGGAAATAAAGAAAAACGTTTATGAGAAATATATACAGACCCAAAATCATTTTAGAGATTTGAAATTAACTATCTTCACAGCCAAAAGTTCTGTTCTATCTCATACTTTGATCATGTATAGCTGAATTCTGGTTCATTGCAAATATGCCTTTTTTTAAATAAACCAATGCCCAGTCAGGATCCTACAATTACATTCATGATAGTTTTTACCCTGATTCTCTCTCATATTTAATAAATACTGGATTGAGTTATGAATTGGGTAAATCACAGGTACGAGAGCATTTGCTGTGGTAGGAAAAAAAAAAAAAAAAAAAGCTAAATCAATGAGCATAATGGGAAAAACATCTCAAGAGAAAATGATGAAGCATGGATTGTAGCCTGAGAGTCCTGTGGCCTGACGCACAAGCCCAACATCTTTCTCCTCTGTGCCTCAGAAGCATGCTCTATCCTTTCTCTCCATCTCCAACTGTGGGCCTGTGGCCACTGATAAAACACAGCGGTCTTCCCAGAAATGGCAAGAAGGCTCTTCCACATGCTCCACAGGCCTGCTTTGTTTTTCTTTCTTCTCTCCCTTTCTCTTGCTCATTCTCCCTTTCTGTATAGTTTGCAGCTGCCTATACTCTATGAGACTTTGACATTATATGAAAAATGTAGGTAAACAGAACATTTGAAATAAAACGTACTTTCAGTCAAGTATCATAATGCTGACACAGAACAATGAATATTGAAACTCACTTAATTCATAGTAAATTCTTATAAAGTAACACTCTGTTTCTTGGCAGCCATGGCTTGGTCCTTAATTATTAAAATAATTAGCTCTAATTCTCTAATGAATAGATAAAATTACTGGTGGGCTATCCAAGTAAAGCTGATTTTTATTTTGTTTTCTTAAGGAGTCAACTGAAGTACCCACTAAAGTAAGTGACTTTAATTCAAACAAAATTAAAACATAACCCCATTATATTTTTTGTATTTATCACAGTTTATTTTTGTTATTAACAGAAAACTGGGCTGACTGAAGAAGAAAAGAATTACCAAAGAATTTGGGTAAATTTTTCCATACAAACATTTATAACATAACCAGACTGAATGATCGTTTTTGCGCTGCATTCCTCTCAACAATTATTTTTAATAAATTCTTATTTCTATAAAACTCTTCCTTATACTCTGTCAAAATTGTTAGAAAAATATTCTCTCATAGTACTAACTGTATCATTGCCATGTATCCACGCAAGCATTATCTCCTGGTTATTCTGAAAACCCACCAATAGTCCATTTATTAATTATTATTATTATTAATAGTAAAAACAGGAAATTATTCTGAAGGTTCATGCCATTGTGTTTAATTCTAATTTTAATCCCTATAATAATCTAGGGGCGCCTGGGTGGCTCAGTGGTTTAAAGCCTCTGCCTTCGGCTCAGGTCATGATCCTGGGGTCCTGGGATCGAGCGCTGCATCAGACTCTCCGCTCGGCGGAGAGCCTGCTTCCCTTCTTCCTCTCTCTCTGCCTGCCTCTCTGCCTACTTGTGATCTCTGTCTGTCAAATAAATAAATAAAATCTTTTTTAAAAAATCCCTATAATAATCTATAGTCAGGTCCTTACAGATGGTTCAAAATAGAAGATGGAAGACAGGAATATGCATTAATCGTAAAACAGGTGGCGGCACTAAGCAAAGTGCTCCATCTATATTAATTCATTTACTTCTACAAGGTCAGTGACACTCAGAAAGATTAATAATGGCTCAGTGTCACAGATTCTACTAAATTAAATCACATTTTATGTATATAACTGTAAGGAAACTATATTTTCTACCAATCATGGAAATGCAAGCACAATCTGAGGCACTTACCCTAGTAAATTAAGAAATTATCCCCTTGCCTTCTTACAAGCACTTTTTCTTCTTCCTTAAGTATTTTGGCCTTGGGATCTGAATTAACCAAAGAATCTTTTCAATTCCACAGTTACAAATGGAAAAACAGAAACATTTTGCATGAATTAACTTTCTTTGGTTAGGTCTGTTTAGTATCATTCAGAATTTATCCAAACAAACCAAGTTTTAGTTTCTTTGGTTATGTTCAGGTATCATCTGGTACATGCAATATTAGGATAATTACTTACATTTTTTTCTAGAACAAAGTCAACCAATATTATCAGAAGTTCACCTTGCCCCAACATCTCAAGCCTGTTCTTCCATGTCAGACGACAATGAAGCCATGAAATCAGATTAAGATAAATGCTTATCAAATTATCCCCACTCTGGTAAGCTCTCCCTTCCTATTTTACTTTTTTATTATGTTATGTTACTCACCATACAGTACATCATTAGTTTTAATGTAGTGTTCAATGATTCATTATTTGCATATAACACCCAGTGCTCATTACAACCTGTGCCCTTCTTAATACCTATCACCTGGTTACCACATCCCCCCCACCCACTCCCCTCTTAAACCCTCAATTTGTTTCCTGGAGTCCATAATCTGTCATGCTTCATCTCCCCCTCTGATACCCCCCCCTTCATTTTTCCCTTCCTTCCCATAATGTCCTCCATGCTATTCCTTTATGTTCCACATATGAGTGAAACCATATGGTAACCGTCTTTCTCTGCTTCACTTTTTTCATTTAGCATAATTCCTTCCAGTTCCAGCCATGTCTGTGCAGATGGTGGCTATTCATTCTTTCTGATGGCTGAGTAATATTCCATAGGAAACAGTCAACAAAACTAAGAAACAACCCACGGATTGGGAGAAGATATTTACAAATGACATTATAGATAAAGGGCTAGATCTATAAAGAACCTCTCAAACTCAACACCCAAAAAACAAATAATCAAGACAAATAATGGGCAAAAGACATGAACTTTTTTCTCCAAAGAAGACATACAAATGGCTAACAGACACATGAAAAAATGTTCTCCCTTTTTATTTCTAATTTAAAAAATAGAATTACTTTTTGTATTAAAAGTAAACTAAAGAAATGAAATAATGAAAATTTCAACCGATTCTGTTCAGTAGAAGCTAAAACAAAATTAAATAAAAATTTCTAGGCTGACAATTAAATTATAAATCAAAAGTATAAACACAGCTATAAAAATAATTAAAATGATAAATTGTATTTACATTGGATTTAAATCTCTGAAGTATTTGCTTAAAAGATTTCAGTTGATTCCTACAGCAGGTTTTACTGGTAGGTTAAGATAGCAAATATTATTTTCATTTTCCATAAGTATCCAAAATTCTAAAAAGAAGTCCAAGCTCTAGCTAATTTTTTTCTTTTATTTAATTTTTAAAAATGTGACAGTAAACATTCTTTTTCAACATGAAAAATAAGTGAGAAAGCAAGAAATTGAACTGAGAGAACAATTTAATATAAACAATGTAGAATTTAGAACAGAAGACCTGACATAAATAAGCTTTTGATTTTGAGTAAGTCACTTCATTCCTCAGGATATTTGTTTAAATATGACTTCGTTTCTTTGATATACATGTAACATTTAAAGATATCTTCCTCATTATTAGAGAAAATAAGAATTTAGTATCTGTAGTTGAATGTGAGATGCTTAAAATCTACTCTAAATATTTCCATATATTATTTTTGTTTGTTATTATAAACATTTAGCTAAAATATGTCATTTCTTTCTCTTTTAAAGAGACACCTTTGAGATTTTTGAATTAACAACTTCTACTTGCTTTTGGTAAGTGCTTTTATATCTAGAATTTAAACAATAATCTAAAATAGAATTGGCTTTTTTTAAAAAAGATTTTATTTACCTATTTGAGAGAGGGAGAAAGAGTGAGAGGCAGAGTGAGGGGTGAGGGGCAGAAAGAGAAGCAGGCTCCCTGCTGAGCAAGGAGCTCAATGCAGGACTGCATCCCAGGATTCCAAGATCATGACCCAAGCCAAAAGCAGACCCTTAACTGCCTGAGCCACCCAGGCACCCCTAAAGCAGAATTGTTATGTGAAGAATGTGACCTTAATATTGTTAAGTAATATAGTTTCAATTTTAAGTAAATGGTATTTAGGCTTATGAAATATTTTATACTTTGTGTACACCTTCTTGATTCATTAATGTAACTTATCTGTGTAACTTTTTCATGCATGTTTTATGAATATTTTATAAAATATATTATCATAAATTAACTAAGAAAATAAATTATAAGAAATTTTCTCTGTAGCTGATGATGCATTCAGCCAGAAGCATTAGTGGAAACTATCTAGGTGGAAACTATCACAAACTTAATGTTCACAGAGGTGTGTATCAATGTCTTTGAACTGAGCCAAGAAGTGCAGACTCAGCATTTCTGTTTGGCAAAAGTGTATAATACCAAGACCGTTTCCTAGACAAGTCAAGCTGCTCTAAAATAAATTCTCTGTATCATTTTCTCTGGGGAAAAAAATCATCATTTTTTATACCTTAGTTTTTCTTAATTTCTTTTCTTTGATATTTTGTCCATTGCTTTAAAGCCAGGTGGAAATCCAAGGAAATGAATGTATATCAGTGTTGCTTTTATGTACTCACATTTATCTTATATGCTCCTTGCAGTATAGGCTATCTCCTATCTTAGAATTCTGACTCATTCAATTTACCTTCTTGTTCTTTTTATATGCCCTGCAATAGGACAAAGTAGGTTTCAAAGAAATTAGTAATAACAGTAATTTATTAAGGATTTTACCATGTGCTGGTCACTGTTTTGAGTCCTTTGCTTATATTAACTACTTTCATACTCACAAGAAAATCCAAGAGGTAGTTAATATGATGACCCAATTTTTGGTAAGGAAACTGAGGATCGTTGGGGGTTAAATAAGTTGTTTGTGATCACCCTGCAAAAGCCAAAGCACCAAGTCTAATACAGATTTTTGGCCCTAAAGGTCAAACCTTCCCCTGCTCAAGTCAAACTGTACCCAAAGTCCAGATAGGGTATTTATTGAAAGGGCACTTTTAAACTTTAGGTACCCTGTCGCAAATTTGATTTGTTCATTTTGTTCTTCCTAATGAATGAGAAAGAGGCAACTTCACAAAATAACCTTTTATGAGGAAGATACTAACAACTACTATAGATAAGAACTAAAAATAGTTGTATTTTATAAATAACAATATTCCCTTTGTTATCATTATATATTTATTCTACATTTTTAAAAAGCTGATCATGTACTCCATCATGTGAGAGACATGAAATAGGAATGATCCCAAAATTACCTTCATTAAGCTCTGTTCTAGACAAGGACACAGAAATGGCGATACAATATGCTAAATGCCAAGTTAGAGGCATGAGGACATGGTGGTACAGAAAGGTCAAGTTATGCATCTGAGTTAAGTCCTAAACTAAGTTCTTTCATATAATTAGACTAACAAAAACAGTGACAGGAGAAATAATGAGGCAAAAAATACCAAATTGACAGAAAAATTTAAAAAATTATAAAAGAAACAGAGAAAACAAAAAAATACAATAAATTCTGAAGAATTTTATAATTACAAAGTGATTTCTTAAAATATCAGCCCAAAGCCTTTCCACATAATAAAATTCCTTTAATAAAATCAAGATTTCAAGTAGATCAAAAGGGTTAAAATATAAGAAGCAGTAATATTTTATGTCTAATAAACTATTTGGAAAATAAAAGTAGTTAAATATGCCTTCAAATGGTAAATATTTACATTTTATGTTAAAATGTAAATATTTACCATTTAATAAATAAAGATAAACACTACTTTTGTATGTTAGACTGAAGAGCCCATTAACTTTCATTCATTCATTAATTGTTCAACAAATAGTTACTAAAATCCTACTATGTGCTAGATATCATTTGAGGCACTAGAAAATAATTAACTAATAGTTAATTATTCTGCCAGACTAGAGTGGATGAGAGTTTGTATGGTTCTATATACAAACACACATTATTGCTGGAGATCAGCCTAGTAGATAACACAGTACTGTCTTTTTCCTTTTAGGTTTGACCAGAAAATCTACCTTCTACATTTTCTTGTCTATAATGTTTCTTCATACTACCAGCTTGGACAGACCTGTTAATAAGCCAAAAACACTGAGCCAAATGAAGACTGTGCAGAATATTTCCTGAGTCATTTACACTTTTCCTGTTAATTCATGTTGAATATACTGGGTCTGTATCGTGGTTTCATACAAACTGGGCTGATGATTATGTAAAGTTTTCATCATTCTTTCTGAGTTGGAAAACCACCTTTCTTTCCCCCCCAAAATAAAATTTCAATTGCATTCTTTGGTGTGTAATCATCCTTTCTATTGTTCATACTGGCCCACAAGGCTACGAATGATAATATAGAGTCCTTTACCAATTGACTTTTTATGAACTTGGCTATCACTGACACAACTTTACACTTAGATTTTACTTCTCATAATGGATAACCTTGAACACTACTAATTATATTTCCCAACCACAGCTGAGTTGGCAAACTATGCAGCCATCAACCTACCATCTTTCTGATTTATTCATGCTCATAATGTGCCACAGCCTCAATCCCAAAGTTTACCAGAGCCCTCAATCCTCCTCTCAGTTCACATTGTCCCACTGAAGAAAGGAGTCAGACATTGAGAATATAAATCTTCCAAGGCCTCCTATTAATGGTATTTAACAAATGAAGAAACACAAAGAGCAAATGAGTGGGTATATGCATGTATTATAAGGGAAAACTCTAAGGGGATGAACACATCCAAAGAAGACAGAGGGAAGGGAAGTTAAGGGAAAGTAGAGCTGAGGTCAGAAAGGAGGGATAAATATGAAGGTTGTTGAGCTTAGAAATTTGTGTTATGCATTTGGTTGTGATGGGAAGATCCTGGAGCGGTGGGGCTGTTCACAGGAGAGTGACATTGTAAGAGGTGTGTCTTTGGTGAAAATATTTGAAAACTGAAGACTTTTTCTTTCACTTCATAGAATATTCCAATCCTTTTTGCCCTTCCATTATCTTCCATTCTATTCAATCCCCCTTAGCATCATTTCCTTTTTTATTCAGGTTGAACATTAAAGGGTTTTTTTTGTTTGTTTGTTTTCAGAAGGAAGTAACATATGACATATACTTTGAAAGGGTGGAACAAGAAGAAGCTGAGAGAAGTTTTCTTTGTTTTCATAGAACACTGCATCCCTTAACACTCTGATTGAATTCCATTCTCTCTGTTCCCTATCAGGAACTCCCTTTCTTACACAGCCCAGACTTTATCCTTGACTATTTCAAATATTATCCTCATACTACATAGAACTCTTCTGCATCTCTGCACTGAATCCTGTCGGGAAAACCCCCAACCATGAACTCAGTGTCCGCCGCCACTCCATCCAAGCAGCTGAATCTTAAAGTAAGTTAATTTTCTGAATTTTTGTCACCAAAGTGTGTTTATCAAACACTGTCTTGTTGGCATTAGAGTTAGCTGCCTTCCTCAACACTCCTTATACGTTCAGTTAATCCTACAAAAACCACAACCTCTCTATTTTGTAGATTAAATAGTCTTGAGTCTATCAAGCCCAAACACTATCCACCACTACTATAATACTTCAATAACTTGATAAATCTCAACATAACTTAATTGTCTCCTTCAAGTTTCAAATAAACTTTTTGTCAAAGCTAATAGCTCTTTTGATGCTTTTAAAAATTTTCTCTGTAATCTCTCCTTTTTAATAGATTGTGGTAAAAGTAATAATGATGATTATAATACATGAAACTAAGCAGTTATGTGCAGGGTAATTTATATACTTGCCTAAATTAACCTTATAATTATTACATTAATAATAATGATTAATACTATACCTTACAGGTGAGGAAACTGTATTAGAAAATGAATAAGTTGCCCCCAGGTGCACGATTCTACTTGGACCTATTAATATTTCCTTTTTGGTAATTTTTATAATTCTTTCTTTAGCTATTTCTTCTAGGTATTTCACATGGACATCTCTTCTTTACACAAACATTGATATTTTCTAGGACTCTGACCTCAGCCACTTCTTTTTAACTATACATATTTTTCCTATATGATCTTATCCACTTTAATCATTTTAATTGCCACATACAATTAGCCAATTAAAATCAGCTCCTAATTCTCTGGATTCAACTCTGTAACTGCTGTCCCTCAAATAAGATGGGTGAGCCAAACTGAGTTCTGAATATTTCCATATTTGTTGACTTCCCAAATGAAAATGTGAACAATATGAGGAGCAATGTGTACGCATTGCTAGTAGTCAAAACATTATCCCTAGTAGTCAAAATATTATCCAGTATTCATGAATTCACAGGTTATTCCATATATTCCAGACTTAATATTTTATTATAGTAAATTAAACTGGAGCATAGCAGCTATCACGGCTACTTTTTGAGATCAGTAAGTAATTTTCAAGGCTTTGTCAGAGTCAATCTCTCCAGATTCAAATTAATTTCATTGATAATTAGAAAAGATTTTAAAAATATTAAAGTAGGAAAACATTACAAAAATATGGCTATTGCTTGCATACTTATGGAAGCAATACTTTGTAGTACATCTTTATTGAGTATTTCTCTTGTAAGTTAAAAACCTTGACAATTCCAGGAGTGTAGCTGCAGTAACAAAGGAAAAGGCACCCTATTTCCATTACTTCAAAAGCACAGGATGTGTTCTTATCCATCACTATGCTAAAATCACCTACTGTCTGTGGAGTATTATATTGTACATAACAAAAGAAAGCTACTGTTATGCTCATTTTTCAGGTCCATTCTTTCCAACTGTCAAATACATTCCACAGGTTTCCTATACAGTTGAATCAAAAAAGTAACGAACTTAATAATACCCAGTTTTTTTAGTATAACAATCTGAAGTAAGGGGGTAATTAAATTTACACCTTTTTAACTTCTTCATTCACAAAAGAAGTACTACCTTTGGAGTTTTAAATTCCAAAGACCTTACTTTAATGTTGTCCTCAATTACCTTTTACCCACTGGTTGCTTTTCTCATATTCTCTAGGCTCTAAAATAGTACTAAGTGACTAAGTGAATGATCAAGAGAAGAAGAAAAGAAGAATGGGAGGAAAGAAGGAGGGAAGGAGGGAAGGAAGGAGAGAATGAAGGAGGGAAGGAAGGGAGGGACGGAGGGAGGGAGGAAGGAAATAGATCTTCAAATTCTCTGGTTCTTTCCCAGGCTACACTGAGTCTACTGATGAGCCAAATCAATTTATATTTATAGCCAAATGAGTCAAATTGATAGGTTTTTATTTTTTTTTTAGATATCATGCTGATTTATTTCAAAACAAAGGAGGTAACATTAAATTAAAGACTTCCTATAAATACCCCTAGAGGAAAGGGAGTGAGGCATAGTGTCCAGAGCAAGACCAGATCTACAGCCATTAGTTTCCATGCTGGAAACAAGGTGTCCTCCCCACAACCCTGATATAAAAATGTTTCCATTTGTAAAAGACACTCCCCTAAGTCGCAGTTAGACAGACTTTCATAGATTGCCTATAAATGTGTATTTACATCCTCTCCTGGTTTGCGAAGTTAGTAACACAGGGTGTTGTTTAAATCTAATCCACCACAAGTCTGAATGATCACTTCAAGACTACACAAGAGAAGACTCATAATGGGAATTTTTTTTTTTTTAATAACTAGGTTCAGAATGAACTCAGGAGTTCACATAAACTGTAAAAGTTTCTACTCAGGTACTCTCATGTTCTTCTGAAGAACTGAGGAGTGGGGCAAGTCATCCCCTCTCCATCAAAGCTATTTGAAGGGGAAAAATAAAAAACTGAGGAAAAGGAGAAGGGAAAATCATTATTCGAATGAGATATCAATGCTTTTTTCCTTCTGGAGCATTCTAAAGTACTAAATCACAAGTGATATGTGAATAGATAAACTGAGACAGTGAGACAAGGGAGAAAAGATTTTTAAATATTGCTAAATCTGGGATTTTTCCATTCTCAAATGATTTTTTTGGAACTCTAAAATTATAATTGAGTTATCCTTTGTTGGCTGTTAATTATTCCAATAGGAACTCTTTATCTTTTTATATTCTTCGTGAAGAAGAAATACTTATTCATCTTTAATAGAATTGCTAATGCATAAGAGCTTCATTAAATTAATAGTCACAGTAAGACAAAAGTCAAATTAAGTAAAATTGTGCTTCTTGAATTATCTATCATATAATAATTTAAGCTGGTATTATTTGAACTAGTTACATAGAATTTCTGCTCAAAGCACACTAAATAAAAGGTGAATGTGCATTTTCTCACATAGTTTCTTTTATCTATATTTATCTATGTTTTGGGGCCATTACATATAATCAAATTGATAGGTTCCCAAAATAATAGTAGGATAAGGGGAGAGGTCTTCTAAATTATTCAAGTGCCATATAGTAGACAATTAACAGACAACATAATATGTATTTGAAAATCTGGCTCCATCCAATTAAATCCTCCTATTTCAGAAACCCAGATAAGGCTAACAGGAATGATTTTAGAGAGATCAATAAATACATCAGTTAACTTTATATTGTTAATCTTTAGGTCACATGTGCTGTACAGTGAAGTACAGGCTAATTTAAAAATAACTGATCTATACTGAAGAATAAGATATTATCTTCTTTAGGTATAAATTCATACTTTTGTTTAACCAATTAACATTTTTATTTTCTTTCTACTAAAATGTTAAAATATACCAAAGAGAAATTTTAGCACTATAGACGATTTTAGGAGATTTGTTTGATTGCTTAATTTTTTCCTCTTTTGTTCATGATATGACTCATTCTAAAAGGATTTAAGACAGCTTGCAAAATAAGTAAAACGGAATTTTTTTTTAAATAATATAGATGTTTTGATAAGGGAAAAGCAAGGCTAGAGGAAATGATATAAAGTCGGAGATGCAGTAAGATTCCCAAATAAGGTGCCATAATGCCCTGTAGAGTTCTAAATATGGCTAAAAAATTTGACTCTGAAATTCCTGGGAGGCAAGAAACAAAAACAAGTGCAAAAACAAGAGATAAGTAATATCAACGCATCTAGGACATGAAAGTATATCCATAGCTCCAGAAAACCCTAGGTATTGGGACCTGTCAGGAATTTCTCCAGTGCTGTTTATAGGAAAAGAGAATGAGGCACAGTTCATTGTCCCATATATCTTTACAACTTAAAAACAATGGTAAAACCTATTGGTTTCTTGCTTTTGTAGTCTCTCAACAAAGAAACAGACATATAATACCAAAGAACATTATAGCAAAGACCATCCAATATGTGGTCAAACCATGTTAAACAGGTAAATAGATGATATAAAATTTAAAAAATATATATGTTTTGAGAAATGGATGGAGTATATAATTTCCTGTGCTACTCCCATGAATAGAATTTTGCATCCTAGGTCTTGTTATGAATAAGACACTAAAGCATTCATGATCTCATCAAAAACTTGCAAAGTTTCATGTTATTGGAATATATTTAGCATATAAGTAATACATTCTCACTTCACAAAAAAATATATACTATAGAGGATAAAATGAATTATGGAAATTATTTTAAAAATCAGACATCTTCTAATTAGAAGTGATCCACTAAATACTTTAGCTATATTTAACATCTGAATATTCATTTGACAATATATTATGAACCTGATATCATTATTAATAAAACACTTCTTGGCATTTATATTTTTCACATTTTGAGATATTAATGTTATAAAAGTGTCATGTATATATATATATTTTTAGTTAAAAGTGGAGATAATTTATGTTTGGGGGGAAGGGAGAAGACAATCAACTAGAGATTGGCTTTACTTTTTTTGAAGAAAATTTAGCCTAATCAAGACACACACCTGAATATAGGGCTGCCCCACCACTTTTCAGAGAGAGAGGGAAAATATGGATGATTAAGAACCTAAAGGTTTATGCCACAGCATACAGTGGCAGCAACATTAGGACTGGAAATTTTTCCAAGTTGTTGATACTAATCTCCTAATTATTCTTCAAAAAGAAAATCCTAATACAGCACCCACAGAATGGCTACTTTTAAGCAATTTTATTTCATAGTAAGCACTCCATGACAAATTAATTGCAAAAATGTATCCCTAGATAACTAAATGAGTTCACTCCCTCTTAAAGTTTAGTTAGAAGCCAACTGATCGTTGAAGGACATTTCAGAAAAGGGTAATTTTGTTTTAGCATCATTCCTATTAGGTAACAACAGTAGTTAATAGCATAGGGCCAAATTTACTATTGAGGGTGCTTCTAATCAGACTAACAAAACCATGCATTCTTTTGTCTCTCTCTAGGAGAAGAGAAATAACTAAGATATATATTGTATCTTTTCTGAAACAACCACTTTATAAAATTAGCCTTCATAAGCTCACTCAAAATGAAGCTTCTACTGTGGGCCTGCATCTTTTATGTTGCTTTTGCAAAGGTGAGTGAGGAAATAGACTTTAAGTTATAGCAATAGTATAACCATCGAACAATCATAGATAGGAATTCATGTTATTGACATAAGTTAGTATAGCACTGATAACAACAAAGCAGAGAGATATGTTAATGGGCATGAGGTTTGTTGTGCCAAACTTTTCAAAAGATATTTTAAAAAACAAAATAATAAAGTGTTATCTAAATGGCTAACCAGCAAGGAAAAGAGGTTAGTTCAAAAATGTAGTGGGCTAGAGGAGGACAAAGTTAGAGGCAGCCAGAATGCCATGTAGATTGTTTTTACAGAGTTTATATCTTCAAATTATAGAAAGCTGGGTTGGGCTTCCTCTGGCAGTGATGTTCCTTTGATAGAAGTGTTTAGGTAGAGTCACAGGAATACGTGGTTCAACGGACATAATGATTTTCAATGCAGCATAAGCAGATGCGACTCCAATGTAAGAGATAGCTGATGGAAAATTCTTAATTCTAGCCAATGAGTGTGCTAAATAGCCTCTTTTATAAAAGGAGAAAATTATGACATTTACCTCACAGAATGGTTTTGAGCATTAAATATTTATCCAAAGTGTTTACAGAGTATCTAGGACTCAATGCTACTTTGTATTATTAATATTATTATAATATTATATATACTTATATTATATAATATATAATATATAATATATATTTTTGTATTTGTATTATATATTATTACTTTGTATTATATATTATCATAATAATATTAATATTAATACTATTGCAATTATTGTTATGATCCTGGGAAAATTTCAAGGTACTTTTTTATATCTCCTAAAATTACCTGAAGTAAACTCTAATTCTTAAAATAGTAAATGATGAGTTTCTATACTATTTTTTATTCTTGTGCATAATCTGTGGTGAATTCATAAAATACATTGAAGCTTCATTGGAGAACAAGTGAATATATATATGATCCTTGTGCAAGTGTAAACAAGTGGCACTTATACGTGTACATGCACACACATACACACACACAGAATGCAAACAAAACTTGAGAGTGAAAGACAGCAGCAAAACCAAATATATGAATAACAGCCAGATGATCTTTCAGATTTCAGATTACAAACCCAAATCCTTCAGCAACAGTAAAACTTTCTAAGACAACTAATGAGGTCAAAAATATGGTTGATCTCAGGTGGAGCCCCAAGAGTCAGCTCCCTGCTCACCGGGGAGTCTGCTTCTCCTTCTCCCTCTGCTCCTTACCCCACCCCATACCCTCCCCCCTCCAGCTTGTGCGCATGGGCGCTCTCTCTCTCTCTCTTTCAAACAAATGAATAAAATCTTAAAAAAAAAAAAAGAAATAAACTATACTAATAAAACTGTACAAATTCTTCAGTAATATGGAAATCTGGGTACAGATGTTTTCAAATAAATAACCATAGTGAATTAATTTTTCCTTTGTTTTAGAAGCGTTTCCACTTCCCTGATGAGGTAAGACTCTTTTCATTACATATGAATGTATTTCTTTTTACCTTAAAGTGTATTTTAAAGTCTTTGATTCCTTTACACTGTAGCTTTGGGACTACTCTTGCTTTTAAAATATTAGTGCTATTAATCTATTCTTATTTGAAGAAAAATGTTTATGGAATACAAATGTAGAAAGGTTTTGAAAATAACTATTAAAATGAAAACAGTCTGAGATACTCTTTTTATTGTTTTGAATTTCTTATAAGAGTTAATATATTATTTATGAGAAACTAGGGATCTATGGTCACAATACAAGTCACTGACATTTGTCTCTGTGAACATTCTGAAACCTTTATCACTTGTGCAACATGCATCATAATGAAGGATGAAAATATGATGCAAAAGGAAACATTTTTAACTCAGCAATTCAGGAAACCAAACTAAATTGAAAAGAAATGTTATATATAATATTAAATTCTTTTTTCTTCCTTTTTTATTTGAGTATAATTGGCACACAATGTTATATTAGTTTCAGGTGTACAACATAGTGATTCACCTTCTCTATATGTTATGCTATGCTCACTACAGTTATATCTATAATCTGTCACTATGAAGTGCTATTATGATATCTTTGATTATATGCTCTACGTTGTGTCTTTTATTCCCATGATTTACTCATTCTATAAGTAGAAGTCTGTATCTCCCAATCCCCTTCACCTATTTTGCCCTCCTCCTACCCTCTTCCCTCTGGCAATGATCAGTTTGTCCTCTGCATTTAAAGATTTGATTCTACTTTTTGTTTATTCATTGCTTTGGTTTTATACAATGTTAAATTTTAATGAGGAAGCTGGACTGACTGGGAGACACAGTAACTAGGTCTTAATAAAGAAATCTTGTTTGTTCTTTCCAATACTTAGGATCCCAATATATAGCACATGGGACAGACAGCACATAGTAGGCACTCATCTTATACTTTTTAAAAATAAATCCACCAGGAAAAGGCTTAAAATATCCCAAATCCACTGAGGAACAATCTGCATTTATTGAGAATTTATTTTGTAAAGCCTTGTTTAGTCATGGGGTAATAAACACGAATGATGCTCTAATGTAAACATCTGGTATACATAAGCCAATTAAGCACTGTATGTGAAAGTTTACAAATAAACATGAATGAGAAATTTAATGATAGTGTAGAAACACTGGTACTAATAGAATATTAATATTGGCCATAGCATATCTATTTTGTAAGAATGTATTTAGAAAGCAGAAGAGTCCACGTGGTCATGGAAAACAAGGAAAACAACTATCACTTAAGGAAGAAAATTCCAAGTTGCTTGGACAGTTTTGTCAGTTATAGTCACTCTGAATATAGGTAGAGATCTAAAGAATGGTATTTTTCAGTGGCATGAAATTTAACACAAACATTATTTTCTTTGTTGTTTTAGAAAATTCTCTCATCTGGTGAAAAGGTAAAATATGTTCTTATTTATTTATATTTTAAGATACTAAAATGTAGTCTGTATTATTTTCTTTTTTAAATAGCATTTTCAAAAAATAGTATTTTCTATCTAATAATGTTAAATAATTCAGTATTACTTTTTTTTCCTTGAAAAGCTAAGTAAGTAATTTAGAAATGCATTCTTTGCGTGGTTATGATGGGTCATTAAAAATGCATGTATAAATATAAGCATATGTGTGTTTATATATCCTGTAATTTTCCTATTCATAGTGGCATCTTATCCAGTTTCACTGCCTGCACTTGAGATTAAATGCTTTAAACTGGAATGTAAAGTTACATATCACAGAAAAGTACTGTTGATAAAGGAGACAATATTTTCTAACAAATATGAAAAATGGATATATGTTCATAAATGGTATCTGCCATTGACAAATTAGCTTATAATATATGTAAAGAAAATGTCAATGGCCAGCATTAACATAAATACATAAGAAATATTAAACATAGCCTATAATATTTTAAAAATATTTATGTTACACACATTTAAGATTCTTTAAATTATAAGTGAGCTATGCACTGAATCAAAGAATCTAGGATCTTGATACATAAACTAATATATACCAAAACTGCATGAAAAATTTATGATAGGAAATAAAATTTTGTGGATGTGAGACCAAGAAATGTCTTAATTTTCTGTAAATTCCTACATAATTTTGTGACCTTGGACCTCCCCGCCAGCCTCACATACATGTAACAGACAAATCTGGGGCAATTGAAGTTTGTAGAGGTCCTTCTACAGAAAGAAACCATTTGAAATTTAATAGTGAATGCATGAGCAACATTTATGATCTCTCATTTAAAACACAAACAGGGGGTGCCTGGGTGGCTCAGTGGGTTAAGCCTCTGCCTTCAGCTCTGGTCACGGTCTCAGGGTCCTGGGATCGAGCCCCACATTGGGCTCTCTGTTCAGCGGGGAGCCTGCTTCTCCCTCTCTCTCTCTGCCTGCCTCTCTACCTACTTGTGATCTCTCTCTGTCAAATAAATAAATAAAATCTTTAAAAAAAAAAAAACACACACACACAAACAGCACAGGGAAAATTAAATGTGAAAAGCCAGGGATAGATACGGTAAAATGCTTGCCACATTAAGTCCAGCTAACATCCTTCACCACACAGTTACAATTTTTTTTCTTGTGATGTCAACTTTTAAGATCTACTGTCTTAAGAACATTCAAATATACAAAATGGTATGAACTATACTCAATTATATCTCAATTTTTTTTTTTTTAAAGCCAGCGCTCACTCCTCCACATCCAGTCTGGTTTCCTTCCTAATAACAGTTAGAGATGCTTGACCTTGATGAGCGGACTAGGATGTTATAGGATGGGAGAGGAGATTAAAAGGGTGCATGAAAGAGGTATATCTAAATGAATGCTTTAGTGGGGCCCTTAAGATGTCTGCAGGCACTAAAAGCAGTGGGTTCGGCAGAGGGTACAGAGAAGGAAGCCTGGAAATACCAAGTCTGTACTGGGCACACACTTTCCTTCTATTTTCTCCTAGACTAAGCTGGTATATTGTTCAGTTTATAAGACTCTGATTTGCCTTAACACAAAATATTTCTCCCAAAATTGAGATTTATTCGATATTCAAGAAATTATTAGTTTCTATCACAAAAATTATGGAAATATATTAGCCTTAAGAAAGAGACTAAATTGGAATTCTCATCAAAAAAATCTTCACTCCCTGTATAGCATCATGGTCATAACTTGGGTAATATATAGATAACGTAGGTATAAACAATCAACTTTAACTGACTTCTTTGCTTCTCCTTTAGGATTACAGTGGCAATCATTACCCTCTTAACCCATCTCTGAATATTCCTTATCCCTCATCAGACAATAATTTTGCTCCTCCTTTTCATCCTTCAGGGAATGAAATCCCCAATTACCGTGGGAATCCTGACCCTGATTCAGGGGGACCCTCATATCCCTGGATTCTCAGTTCTCCCGGAGCTCTCCCCTACCACAGTCCTAGTTTTCCTGTAACTACTTGGCTGTCCTCCTCCTCTCCTCCTACTCCTCCTCAGAAATCTTCCCTCTTTGCCCTTCCCTCAAGTACACTTGGAGGACCTTTTTTCCCAGACAGTGCTCCCATGCCTAAACCGGCTGAACCTTACATAGCCACACCTCTTGTAGCTGTACCTACTACACCTCCCGACCCAAAGCTTATTGCCCTTGAGCCTGGGCCCTTAGAGCCTGATGACGCCGAGCCTGTGGCTTCAGAACACCAGCCTTCTACTTCCCTGGATTAGGTGGGTTGCCTAAACTTTTTTCCCATAATGCACGGAATTTGTAGGAGAGAAAAGAAACTGAATCTCCCCATAAGGAAACAAGTATCACTTAAACATTTTGAACAGCTTTATGAAGATTCAATTGGCATACAGCAAACTATAGGTACTGAAAAGGTTTGCCATGGTAAGTTTTAACATATCTATATACCAATGCGGGGGGGAATCCCACTCTCCTCTTTCTCCTATCCCTAATCCATTTTCTGTCCTTACAGATTGGCTCACATTTTCTAGAATTGCATGTAAACAAAATAATACTGTAAATACTTCTCCATGTCTGCCTTCTTTCACTCAGCATAATTATTTTGAAATTTGTCCATGTAGTTAAGTATATAGTAGTTGTCTTGTCTTTTTTTTTCAAAGTAGCATTTCATGATAAGACTGTATCATTCACTATATATATATATATATATATATATATATATATATATGACCCATTCATCTATTAGTAAACATTTTAATTTCCAAATTCGATGCTACTGATTTATTTCCATTTATTTATCTATTTGTTAATGCATACTGTACTGGTTAAAACCTCCAGGTCAGCATTAAATAGAAGTGATAAAATAGACATCACTGCCTTGTTTCCGATATTAGGGGAAAACATTGTTTTTCCCATATACACTTGTTCATGGGCTTTATTTTACAATGGCATTAATTAGGTTACAATCTTGTTAAGACTTTCAAGCCGTAACAAAGAAACATTTTTATCTAAGGCTCCTTTTTCCCATTACGGAGATCAAACCATTCTGAGTAGTCAAGTTTATGCCCTGTGAATTTTGAGATTTTTCACTCTTACGAGATCAAAAAGTTTTCCCTGTCCTCTATGAGTACCAGATATTGTTCCATTTTGTCTTTCAGTGGTTCTTTAAACCAGGCTTCAGGTGATATCATCATATAAATAATCCATACTCAGTTGAAAATATGAGGGTAACCTCTTTAGATCTTTGTATCTTTATCTTTGTCCCTCTCTTACCTCTCTGATGCTCTGCTCTGTGAATTTCAGCTACCTTGTCTTCCTGGACTCCTAGCTCCATTTCCCTTCACGAAGGCCTGGAAATTCTCCAGGCAGTAAGCTAGGACAATCATAGGGTTCATTTTATTTTCTTCCTTTCTCTTAGGGATCACTGTCCTTCACTGCTTAACACTCAGATCTCAAGAACCTGCCGCTTCTCCCATGTTTGGTATATTTTTAAAAATCTCTTCCAAGTAAAAGAGTAAAACCACTTTCTGTTACTCATCTTGACCTGAAGTATAGTGTTTTGTTTTTTTTTTAATGATCATTCTTTAAAAAATCTTCAAGAAGCAACTATTCCTTAAGTTTTAGTAGATGTAGTCCAAGCAATGGACTATTTTATAAAAGGGAAAGTGGGATTCCCAACTACATGGAAGAAACTCTGAATTCAGGGCACAGACTGAAAAGAAATGGGAGCTTAAATCCACCAGTGAAAATTTTGCAGTAGGCCGCCACTAATGGAATGCTCTGGCAATCGTTTCCTCCATGGAGGTACCGATTTTCTTCCAGTCCCTTTGTTCCTGATAAAGATAGGGATCAAGTTAAAGGGTTGTCTGAAACTGCTCCAGAGAAGTCTAAAGCGCAGGCCTTATTCTACAAGACCCCACACATTAACACTTTCATTCAGCAGGTTCCTCTGATTCAAAGCACTTTCCATCTACAGCCTATGCTGTGGCTCACATGGGGGCAGAGGGAAAATGTTGGAAAGTATGGATAAAAAAAGGGGACTTGATTAAGAAAAAAGGGGAGGGGAGCTTGAAAACGCTGCTAAATACTTGGACTTTTTCCTTAGCCAAAGGAATTTATCAAGGATCTTCCTTGAGAAGAATGATTTGACCAGTTCTCCATTTTCAAAAGCTAAATATGGTGGCGATCTAGAGTATTCTAAATATGAGTTACAAAGAGGTCACCAGGATACAACTTCCAAGAGAATAAAGATTATTCAAGAAAGATAGGCCCACTATTATGAAATGAAGTACATTTTATCATGCACGAAAGACCTTTTTGTTTTTAGGTAAAGAAATGACATTTTCTAGAAAAGAGAGTACCAATCCTTTATTTCTGTAAGTCATACATGATACTGAGATTTAAAAATCACACATTAAATAGACTAAATCTCATCATGTGAAACCACCATGGAATATATTTTTACTACATGAAAACAAGAAAGGGGGGTGTGGAGAAGCATTGGTCTTGTGTCCTCGAGCTTCTGCAATTATAAACTTATGTCCTGTGTAAGGAACTCAGGAACTGAGTAGTTTTTCCTTAAACTGATCCAAAATGATTATGATGAATATTCTAAAATAATAGTGGTTGATGAAAGGAAGAAACTTCCATAGGAGGTATAGGGATTGAATTGTGGATGAGAGGAACCATTGCTAAAGCTGGCACAGATCTTTCTCTATTATAACTATTCAGCTTCCCTTACCCCACACCAAGAGCCACTGCCTCAGAAAACATGAACAAAAATCTCCCAGTCCCTAACTCTTGCCCCCACAAATGTGTCTTCCATCCTCTGTTATACATTAGCCTGAGAAGAAAGGCATTGGTCAAAAAGCTCATTTGTGCTCATTCCACCTGAGCTCATCTGAACAAAATATTTGGTTACTCATTCCTCACTCCTTCATCCTTTCCCAAAGTGGTTCCAATTTTACTGTTATAAAATTGGACAGGAAAAATGGCAAGGGCTTATTTTACTTTATTTCACAAGCCAAATCAGAATTTCTGTTGAGGTAGAATTGAAAATCAAATGTGAGGGCAGTTAATATCATTGGTGATGTCTCTTAATAACAGTTAATGTCAAGGCAATTAAAAAGCTTTAAATTTTAATGTTGCCATATTCTTTGGTTTTTTACTTATTTTACTATTATATTAGATCAAAAGGTATTGGTTGGTAAATTAGTTGAAGATATTACATAAATTTAATAATTTCATATTTTCAGTAAGCATTTATGTTTAGTTTCTTACTATATTAAGTACTTAATTCATAATAAGTAACAGAAGAAATGTGCCACTTTTCCAGAAAAGTCTCTTAAGGTAGAGAAGGAATTTTATTTTACATCATTCAGTATCAGAAGATTGTGTTGATCTGGACCGAAGGCCCTCACACAAAGGAATCCTATATAATGTATACATGCACGCAAATAAGGCATAATATTGAATAACAATGCATTTTAAAATAAATTGTTACAAGACTACATGCATCGTATATACAAGAAGATAGAAGAAAACGAATCTCTTAAACGTGCATCTTAATCATAGTATAGATTTGTAGGTAAACTTTTAAAATAATCCTTTAACATTAAAATCACAAAACAATATTTTGCTATAAATGTAATTTTATTCTATTATATAAAACTAATTATGTTATTTTCCTTTTTCCAGATGCTGTTGAACACATCAATGAAATCTACAAAAACTTTTGGAAAGTCTTTTCCAAAGACTTTCATTCTGTTATATTAAAAACACTATTCTCCTATATTGATCAGCTTGTGGTTTTTTTCATCAGACTTCATTTACACAGAAATGATATTAATGTTTTACTTTTTCCATTCAAAATTTTAAAAAGGCTATTTCCTAAATATGTAACTAATTGTCAGAGATTTAAACATATGATGGCAATATGTGTCTTTCTTTTGAATAAACACTATTCAAAAAAAAAAAAAAACCCAGCACAAATAGAATTTTTTAATGGTTTGTTTCCAAATTGTGACAGAAGGTAAAGGGGAGACAACCATCATCCCACAGCCCTCCCCATTCTCCTTCCCTCAAGATGTTTCATCTCTTTTTTAAAATATTTATTTAGGGGCTCCTGGGTGGTTCAATTGGTTAAGCATCTGCCTTTGGCTCAGGTAATGATCCCAGGGTCCTGAGATCGAGCCCCGTACGTGACTCCCTGACTAGCAGAGAGCCTTTCTCCCTCTGCCTCTGCTGTTCTCCCTGCTTGTGCTCTCTCTCTTTCAAATAAACAAATAACCTTTTTTTTTTAATTAAATATTTATTTAATATCAATTTACATAACACTTGCCAGTACTAAGCAATCTTCTAAGCTCCTAACAAATGTTAACTTAAGCCCATATAATAAACATTAAGTAGATGATATTATCATCCTCATTTTAAACATTAGGCAGATGAGTAACAGAGAAGATAAATGATTTACCAAAGGTTACACATTTAGAAAAGTGTCAGAAACAGAATGAGAAATCACACCAAAGAACATGGAGTTAGTATTTTATAAAAATTAGAAGACACACAAGGTGACATGAAATTGAACATGAAGGCTATATTCACTTCATCTGCCTACTCCAATAAATTAACATAAAGTTGGGTAAATTAAGCCAACAAAAATGCATTCTCTCACAGTTCTGGAGGTCAAAAATCAATTTTACTGGGTTGAAATTAATGTATTGGAAGGGCCATGGTCCCTGTGTAGGCTTTTGGAGAGCTTTGGCTCTTCTAGCTCCTTTCTGTGGCTGCTAACTTTCTTTAACTTGTCTCTGGATCATTCTAATCTTCAACAAATCCATCATTAAATCTCTGTCTGCTCTGAGCTTTTCATTCTTTTCCTCCTGCATGTGTTGAAATCTTCCTCTGCCTCCCTCTATAAGAATACATGTGACTACATTTAGGACACCTCAAATAATCCAGTATCTCTCCATTTTAAAATTTAAGTCACAATTTAATCATATATCTCAAAGAGATATTTTTGCCAAATTAGGTAACAGTCACAGTTTCCAGAGATTAAAATAAAGATCTCTTGGGGAGACAGTTCACATCCTATCACATTCCAACACAGCAACAGGATAGAATTTAGACGGAAGTTAGGTGTTGCCTTGATGAAGGAGTAACTCCTTAGTTAAATCACCCTACTCAGACATGGGAAGATTGATGGTATCTGAGCAATGAGGGAATGCTTTGGCAAGCACACAGCTTCATATCTTCAAGCACATGAATCCCTGTAAGCCAATTAAGTCTGTTTGAACCTGAAAACCGAGGGAAAGAAAATGAATGTATAGGGCTGAGTTCCTAGAAGAGACTCGACATGAGGGAGGAAGGAAGAGAACCTGAAGAAGAAGTAGGTTAATACTTTTAAGGCTCCCCTGGGACTGCTTACAAGTAGTAGAAGGAGAAACCAAGGGCAGAGGGTCACTGACGGAAAGTGTGGTGGAAAAGTGGGGCAGAGTGAAGTAGCTGCTGCTAGTGTGGGGACATGGGTTACAGTTGGCCTGGAAAATTCAGAAGCTGAGAAAAAGGTTTTGAAATTTTAGGGCCCAAAAAGGCACAAACTTTGACATCTTTATAATTTTGACTCATTGTAAGATTGTGCATTTAGTAACACAGTAATACTATTATTATTCTCATTTTAAACAGTAGGAAACAAACATGTAATTAGCAACAGACATGTAATGAAGATCTTGAAGAACAAAGGAGGAACACTAAGGACAAAGGAAAGCTTGGATAAAAGTTAAATGAGAGCAATGTCCCAATATGCAAAAATTTGCAAAAATTTTGAAATTTCAATGCCACTGTCTAAAAGTAAAAAAAAAAAAAAAAAGTCAGAGAAAGACAAATACCATATGATTCCACTCATATACAGAATTTAAGAAACAAATGAACAGAGAAAAGTGACAAACCGAGAAACAGACTCTTAACTATATGGAACAAACTGATGGCTACCAGAGGAGAGGTGAGTGGGGATGGGTGGAACAGGTGAGGAGGTTTAACAGCACATTTCTCATGATGTGCACTGAAGTAATAAAAATGTATACAATTGCTGAATCACTATATTGTACATCTGGAACTAATGTAACATGGAATGTTAACTATACTGGTATTCAAATAAATCTAAAAAAAGAAAAGAAAAGAAAAGAAAAGAAAAGAAAAGAAAAGAAAAGAAAAGAAAACCCTATGGTGGGAGTAAAATTTCCCCAGTGAAATAAATGGTGCCACAAATGACAACAATCTGAGAAACTCCTGATGACAGTACTTACATTCAGAGTTATAAATAAAAATAACTGGCACAACCAGCTAGTATCTTATGGAAGTGGTAACATTAATCTTCTCTATTTTCTCATTATTTCTTTATCCTCCCACATACTAAGTTTTGACAAGCAAAAGCAATATGACAAAGATCAACACTATACTCATTTCTGGGAGTTCTCTTGGAAACCTGTAAGAATGAGAATTTATGGCCCAGATTGCAGTTGCTGAGTATAAGACCCAATTCCATCCAGCAGGGCTAATGAAATGTTCAGACTCACCTGAATAAGAAAAGGAGGAAGTCTCTTTTTTTTTCTTTAAAGAAAACTTTGCAAGGAGAAACAAATTTAATTTTTTGAGAGTTTAAAGATGGAAGGAATTTGTATTAATTTCAGTGCAATTTTTGTCACTGACCATCACTGAGTCAACCTTAACTAGTAGGCTTGAGAAATATTCAGTTTGACCTATTCCAGAGCCTTCTAGGAGAAGCCTCTGAACTGCTCACTTTTTTTTCTTTAATTTAAATTCAACTAGCTAACATATAGAACATCACTAGTTTCAGATCTAGAGTTTAGTAATTCATCAGTTGCATATAACACCCAGTGCTCATCACATCATGTGCCCTCCTCAATGTCTGTTACCCAGTTACCCCATCCCCCCATCCAACTCCCCTCCAGTAACCCTCAGTTTCTTTCCCACAGTTAAGTCTCTCATGGTTTGTCTTCTCTGATTTCTTCTCATTCTGTTTTTCCTTCCTTTCTCCTATAATCTTCTGTGCTATTTCTTATATTCCACATATGAGTGAAACTATATGATAATCATCCTTCTCTGATTGACTTATTTCACTCAGCATAATATCTTCCAGTTCCATCTTAACATGTAAATGTTAAGATTTCATCCTTTCTGATGGCTGAGTAATATTCCATTGCAGATAAACACCACATCTTCTTTGTTGATTCATCTGTCAGTGGACACTTGGGCTCTTTCCGTAGTTTGGCTATCGTGAACATTGCAGCTATAAACATTCGGGTGCATGTGCCCCTTCAGATCACTACATTTGTATCTTTAGGGTAAATAGCTACTACTGCAATTGCTGCTTCATAGGGGAGCTCTATTTCTCATTTCTTGAGGAGCCTCCATACTATTTTCCAGGATAGCTGTATCAGCTTGCATTTCCACCAACAGTGTAAGAGGGTTCCCCTTCCTCTACATCCTCACCAACACTTGTTATTTCCTGACTTGTTAATTTGAGCTCTTCTGACTGGTGTGAGGTGATATCTCATTGTGGTTTTGATTTGAATTTCCTTGATGACAAGTGATATGGAGCATTTTGTCATGTATCTGTTGCCCATTTGTATGTCTTCTTTGAAGAAATGTCCGTTCCTATCTTCTGCCCATTTCTTGATTGGATTATTTGTTTTTTAGGGTGTTGAGTTTGATAAATTCTGTACAGGATACCAGCCCTTTACCTGGTATGATATCACCTTTCATGTTCTGAAGACAAGGCAAACGGTCTCTTCTGCTATCTTTCCAATCTCAGGAAACTGTCACACAATTCTTGGAGCCATCATTTACCCAACTCTTAACTACAACTCATAAACTACATCTAAGCTCTCAGTATGTACTGTTAGCTCTACCTCTGGAATATATGCACAATCTAACAAATTCTCACCATTTCCACTGCTACCATCTGGGCAAAGCCACCATCACTTCTTCCTTGGATTACTGCAACAATTTCCTAACTGCTGCCTCTGTAAACTTGTCCATCCATTATCTCTTCCAATGTTAATTCAGATTGTGTCATTTCCCTAACTCTGAACAGGTGCATGACTTCTAGTATCAGAATAATTCCTGTTTGCTACCCTTAATAACAGGACTTCTCATTACCTCTATGATTTTTGTCTTCTCTCAAGCATTAGTTTAAAAAAGCATTAGTTTAAAAAAAAATGCTGATTCCTGTAACATACAGCCCCAAAATCTCAACAGCTTCATGTAATAATTCTTCCTCATTTATACTATAGTCCACTGGAAGTTGGATGGTTCTACCAGGGGCTCTTCCTTCAAATAGTGAATCAAAAATGTGTTTCAGTGTATGTCTTTATCTCAAAATATTCTGTTTCCATTGAAGCTGATAGGGGAAAGAAAGAAAGTGAAAGATTTCAAGAAAAGTTTTATGGCTGGGACTGAAAAAGGAATCATCACTTCTGCTTATCTTCATTATTTAATAGGTAGTCATATGTTCTCAATGTAATAATAAGGGTAATTAAGAAAAACTAGATTGGTGAACATAGAACCTATATCTGCACAGCTCACTTTGCTAGGTAAAAAGCATCCATTTTACTCTTCCTCCCAAGCATACAACACCGTCACTTCCTTGCCAGTAAGACAAAATTCAGAATTACAACTCTCCACCAAACTGTGATGTGATTCCTCTTGCTCCTGAAAATTGAGCTGAAAAGATTAGTTATCTGCCCAATAGACATACCCATTGTGCAATGATAAAGCTGAAAAGGGGACAAACAAAACAAACACTCCCATTTGGAAATAGTCACTGTCCATAACAACAGTAAGATTTAATATAAAAATAGTAAAATTTTAAAAATAGTAAAATGGAGACTGTAAAGATTTGAAATGAGGGAAGTTCCCCAATTTTTCTTTCTCTCTGGAAATAAATATTGGATCCATTATTCTCTTCACTCATACTTACAGTGACTTTTCCATCCTTGGTGGCTTTTAAAGCCAGCCTTCTGCTGTGGAAGATGGGTGGCTCACAAATTTGTTCTTTTAGGTTTCAAATAGTCAAAGGATTTTTTTTTAAGTCTGAGCTCAAGATTTCCCTGATAATCTAGTTCAACAAAAAATCTTGTAGGAATCTGATCTACTTGCCTCCAGTCAGTTACACGTGCCAGTGACTATATCAAATGTCCTTTTCTAAAATAATTTTCTGTCACCTTGTACTTTCCTCTCTTATAATTTGTCGATGACTTCAATAAAATCTTCAAGGAAAATATGTGAGAATATGAAACTATTAATCTTTTTCCCTGAGTCACTTTAAAATATTTATTTGGCCTTTGTTGCTCAAAAACTTTTAAATCTTTTACTTACTATTTGGGGTGTGTAAGAAGTCAGCTTTCCAACCCTACAAAGTCCCAACATTCTGTATTCCCTCGATTCACTTTATGTCTGCTTGTAAACCAGCCAGTTCTTCCCTAAATTCATTTCCTTTCTCCTTTATATACAGGCAACAACAACTGACAGACATTAGTAAGATATTTTCCAATTGCTTCCTAAGAGTTGCTGGCTTGCCTGATAAAAGACATGTCTGCTGTCCCCTGTGTTACTTCAAAAATAAAGCAGGTGACTGGATAAAAGGGTCTCCCAATCTAGCCTTCATTGGGTTTTTTTTTGTTTGTTTTTTAAAGTTCTTCTTGGATTTTTATTTATTTGTTTGTTTGTTTGTTTGTTTATTAAGTATGTTCCATGCTGGGCTTGAACTCATGACTCTGAAATGAAGACCTGAGCTGATATCAAGAGTCCAATGGCCAAACGACTGAACCAACCAGGTGCCCTTCTTGAATTTTAAATCCTTACTAACTGCTCTGGCGATTTCTCAAATTGTTTAAAACCTATAAGGGATCAGGAATAACAAATGGCTGTATTAAATGCCAGCACCAATTACTTATTTTTTCTCTATAAAACCCATAGTTAAAAATTCCTTTGATACTGTTAAGAAAATTCCTAAACTCAATGCACTTATCCAATATTACAGTCATTTTCCTACTCCTCAAGCCAGGTAAGGCAGGATCCTTTAACTAATGATACTTGGACAGATCCTGTTTAATTTTACTTAGTTTCTTTAAAGCACACACACAAATGCATGCATACACCTACCCCACAAAAAGAGGGGAAGAGAGAAGAAAGCCACATAATTCAACAATTAATCTTTGTTCTATGGTTAATGACAATTCCAAATCTCTTCTTGCATCTGCATAAACAAGGAAATTAATCCTTGTTTTGTTTGCAAATACACTTGCTGGGAGACATTTCCATTGGGAAATGAAGTATGAAGGTGTGAAATGACTGTGAGGTTAAAACTTACTGAGCTCTAAAAGAGGGAAAACAACCTGAGACTTGAAGGGATTAGAAATTACACCATGTGAAAAGTGGATGCAGGAAGTGGAGACTTAACCTGAAAAAGAAAAGTATTTCTAAGGGAACAAGAAAGCTGGCTTTAAATAACTGGAAGATTTCTACATCTTCACGAAAAGATGCATTATATATGTTATGTAACAGATCAGCCAGAACATGTTACTCAAGATGGGGGAAGAGTTCAACAAATAGGACAATCTTAATATGAAATTGCCTGGCTTGCAGGAAGTAAGTCCCTCATCCCTGGCATTATTCATGTACAGACAAAGGTAATGTTGGGAGAAGACTCAACCTGTGACTCAATAGATGGACTAAATTAGTGGTAACTGGATGGATTATTAACACAATAAGATATTTGTCAAAAAAAAAAGTAGACACCAACACTTCCTATTCTCTTCATGATATCATAATTCCTGTCAAAAGTTTATTGAAAAACAAAACAAAAAGAACAGCCATCTAAAAGCAAAATTTTAAAAAATCATTTCAGTATAGTTGACACATAATGTTATATCACCTTCAGTTGAACAACATAGTGATTCAACATCTCTATAGGTTATGCCATGTTCACCACAGTGTAGCTACTACTGGTCACCATACAACACTATTACAATACCATTGACTATATTCCCTATGTTGTACCTTTTATTCTATGGCAAAATGCACAACCGAAAAATTTTCTAAACTAAAATAAAATGTAAGATTGAGGCTTTAAAGTGCAGAAAGAGAAAAAACAAGCAGTCAAAGTGGTCAGTTGTCAAAATCAACCAAAAACTCTGAAACAAAGGACTGGGAAGGAAAGAGTGACAACTGGGGCCTAGCTCTTTATCTAGTCCTTTGACTGCAAATGTGTTTATTTGAGATAGTCATCTTGAATTGGGTTCCTTTTTGTAGCAGATGCTTTGACAATTAAAGTTTAAACCAGGCACTTGGATTACAGAAAAAGAGGAAATCTGTCAGGATTTACACTACAACATTTCTCTAGAAATTTCCTGGTAAAGAACAGCTAGCCTTCTGGAGAAAACACATTGTCCCACTGCTGGCCATTAATATCTTCACTGGTTCTCTTGAGCTCAACAAACATTGACTGAGTACCTACCTCACTCCAGGCATGGCGCTAGATCACTGGGAAACAAAGATGACTCCATTCCAGTAACCATTCCCAAGGATTATGAGTGATCTGTTAAAGCATTTATCTATTTTCACTCCTTCAGCATCAGAAGTAGCTCCCATCCTTAGCACTAGTTCAAAGGCTAAGTTCTAGAGATAGATTGTATCCTAAGTCTGTGTGTGGCTTTAACAACTGTTAGCTTCAGGGCAGTACACATGTAACTTAACCTCTCTAAAACAGACTTTAAGACTCCAAAATCTCAACCTATTCAAAAATTGCAAAACATATGGAAAGTCACAATATACACAAAGCACTAGGTACACTTATGCTATTATCATTGTCACCTAACCTCTAAATCATCCAGAAACAGAACTTGGCACACAGTGGTTACTTTAGTTATTTTCTTTTGAGATTGATTTATTTATTTGAGAGACAGAGAGAAAGAGCATGAGCGGGGGTGTGGGGTGAAGAGATAGGGAGAGAGAATCCTAAGCAGACTCTCTACTGAGCAGGGAGCCCAACAGAGGGCTCTCTCTCACGACCCTGAGGTCATGACCTGAGCTGAAACTGAGTCAGATGTTTAACTAACTTAACCCCACAGTGGTTACTTTAAAAATGTGTGGTAACTGAACAAATATTTAATATGAGTAGGTAACTCGCATTCAACAGTATACAGCAGCCAATATGGCAGCATGGTTTTCTCCCTACCATCAAAAATGGGTATTTTGACAGCTATTGAATATTACCCATATCACCACGGATTTTGACTCTACTCTTGAATGAGTCCCTTGAGTGTGGGTAGTGGTATTTCTGACGTTTCCCCAGATGATTCTAAAGTTCATCCAGGGTTAGGACACACTGATCTTTATATCCTGGAAAAAGAAGATAAGCAAATTTTATCTTATTAATTTCTACAACAGTTTCATCTCTTTTTGTGCAAAAAGCGAAATCTTCCAAGTTCTACCGAGGGTCACTTATTCAAAAATAAACCTGTAGTGTTTGAAAGTTAAAAAAATAGACAATTCATGGCCAAATGTTGATAAAACTGAAAAGGATTACAGGCATTTCAAAAGACACTCTAGAGATTACCCAAGTGTCAGCAGCCTGAGAAAACTGATTATACATTGCACATAACGAGGGGCTGAACAGAGCCTCTAAGCAATGGGCAACAACTGGAACTGTTTGAGCAGGAAAGATGAAAGTATTATTTTTACAGTGACAATATAAAGACACTCTGTGTCCTATTTTGGAAAGAGAAAAAAACTGAAACTGAGAACACCAGTTAGAAAGCCTTGGTTAGGGGTGCCTGGGTGGCTCATTCAGTTAAGCACCTGCCTTTGGCTCACGTTATGATACCAGGGTCCTGGGATAGAGCCCCATGTTGCGCTCCCCTCTCAGTGGGATGTCTGCTTCTCCCTCTGCCCCTGGCCCTACTTGTGTGCACTCTTTCACTCTCTCCCTCTCTTTCCCCCTCTCTCTCAAATAAAAGAAAGAAAGGAAGAAAGAAAGAAAGAAAAAAAGAGAGAAGAAAGAAAGAAAGAAAGTCAGTCAGTCTTGGTTAGTGACAGTACAAATAAAAAAAGAAATGCTAAGGAAGAAAGAAACTTAGAAGAAAATAGGGATTTTCTTAGAAGAACATAGAAAAAAATTAGACAAGAAAGACCAAGTGGAAAAGAATAAAAGAGGAATCCAGGGATTCTGGATCATTTTACCAAATGGAAGTGGAAAGAGAAGAGGCAAATCATAAAGGAGAAGATGATCAATTTTTGTTTGTTATGAATAGTTCTTTTTTTTTTTAAGATGGGGAAAATAATCAAAGAAGACAACTTAGTTATATCAATTTTGAGATGCTGAAGTGATAGAAGAACACCCAATCAGAAATGCAAGATAGAAAAAAAAAAATGCAGAACACAAATTAATGTGAGAATTGAACACTGGAGGTAAAGATATGACAGATTTTTATTTAAGATCTATTGAGCATCCCCCATAGGCCAGGTCACTTTATGTTTAACACTTGTATTCATGGAAATAAAAGAGTTGGAAACAAGAACAAAAACTTATGCTTCAAGTTTGATTTCGGATAATAAGGGCCCAGGCATAAGAGAGTCAAACATCCTACTTTATCAATTATTAATCAAATGGTGTTTGAACAGCCATTATCTCTCAAATTTATGATATACAGAGACTAACAAGGCATCACCTCTAGGAATTCGTTGCCTAGTTTTAGAGAAATATAAATAAACAACATAACACAATTTGATAAGCAGAAAAATGACATGACCATATATATTATTAGTGGTATGGTATCTAGAGCTGTTGAGGATATTCCAGACAGAGAAAATAATACTACCTGTGTGATTTAATGGTTTTATCCTAGATTGAAATATCAACCTACCTAGTTTTATAACTGCATAATGGAGCAATGTTACATCTTGTTTGGAAGTATATTAATTATAAAGTGCTGAACTTCAGTACTGCTGTGTTGCTCTGTGATGGGACATCTTTGGCACATCATCTTTATTCAAATCTGGACCAGGAAAAATTTTTGCTTATAAAAATGATTATTTAACCTAAAATGAAACTGTGAAGTTATTGCAAAAACACTTTAAGAGACATAAAATGATACAGACATTGCAAAGCAAGCATATGGACACTCTTCCTCTTTATTACAGGGATTATTAGTGAATGTCCTCATTTTATAAAGAAATTTCTATTCCAGGGATATTTTTGTAACCATACCATTATGATACAATATAACCTGGAGCTATGGAACATTCTGAAGAGGTATCAGAAGAGTCTAAAAATTTTCTGGGGTGCAGATTTCTCTCCCCATAGGGATTTCTTCTTTATCTACTGTCTTTATCATCTGCCAACTTCTGGAAAAGTACAGAGTGGGAGTTTTTATTCCGCCTACCACTTGCCCAACAGAATATGTAAAGGCATCTGAGTATGATAGCAAAACTTACATAGGAATGTGAGCACGTCTTCATGTCAGAAAGAACTGGTAGCAACACTTCTGATAAGCATTGAAAGAATATATTCAAAACTCTGTCACAAAACCAAAATAAGCCTTGAGTCAGAATGTTGGTCTCATCACTAACAGAAATATTTTATTTTTCCTTTGTGTTTTTTACCTTCAATATTTAAGTGATATTGACTTTAATGATGATCATTTTGAACACTGGCTTCCAGAAAGAAATTTCCTTTATCCTCTGGATGATGATGAATTTCTGTTTTTCAGGCAATTAGAGAATACAAGGTAACTTGACATTCATCTGTGAATGTAATGGATCTCCTCTGAGGTGATTTTGACAAATAAAATAAACTCAAATACTTGTGATAGAAATAGAATTTGTAGATACGAAATACAGATGCTACAATGCCAGTCTGGCCAAGTTGGTCCATATCCAGGAACAACACTTCATAAGAGGAAAGTCCAAGCAAAATACTGACTTTTTGTGTGCCTGTTTTCCTTATCTATAAAATGATAATGATACTGGTATTGACCCACAAAGTTATGAGCAGCATATGAAGATGAAGTAATACTTAGTAATCAAGTTATTAGTATAAATAATACTGTTCAAGTTTTTCTTAAGGAAGCAATTTTTCCCTGCAATAATCCCTTTGCTACACAAACAAAGCCATAAAAGGGGCGCCTGGGTGGCTCAGTTGGTTAAGCATCCAACTTTTGATTTCTGCTAAGGTCATGATCTCAGGGGCATGAAATCGAGCTCCCTGCCCCTATCACATCAGACTCCATGCTCAGCAAGTCTACTTAAGGATCTCTCTCTCCTTCTTCCTCTGCCCCTCCCCTACTCACACATGCACACATTCTCTCTTTCTCTAAAATAAAGAAATCACTACAAACAAAGGGCTGATATCCCAGATCTATAAAGTGCTCCTCAAACTCAACACCCAAAAAACAGATAATCACATAAAAAAATGGGCAGAAGACATGAACAGACACTTCTCCAAAGAAGACATACAAATGGCTAACGGATGCATGAAAAAATGTTCACCATCATTAGCCATCAGGGAAATTAAAATCAAAACCTCATTGAGATACCACCTTACACCTGTTAGAATGGCCAAAATTATCAGGACAGGAAACAACAAGTGTTGGAGAGGATGTGGAGAAAGGGGAACCCTCTTACACTGTTGGTGGGAATGCAAGTTGGTACAGCCACTTTGGAAAACAGTGTGGAGATTCCTTAAGAAATTAAAAATAGAGCTTCCCTATGACCCTGCAATTGCACTACTGGGTATTTAGCCCAAAGATACAGACACAGTGAAAAGAAGGGCCATCTGTCCCCCGATGTTCATAGCAGCAATGTCCACAATAGCCAAATTGTGGAAAGAGCTGAGATGCCCTTCAACCCTCGAATGGATAAAGATATGGTCCATATATACAATGGAATATTACTCAGCCATCAGAAAGGATGAATACCCAAATTTTACATCAACATGGATGGGACTGGAGGAGATTATGCTGACTGAAATAAGTCAAGCATAGAAAGTCAATTATCATATGGTTTCACTGACTTATGGAGCATAAAGAATAACATGGAGATGGGATCGGGAGGGAGACAAACCATAAGAGACTCTTACTGTCACAAAACAAACTGAGGGTGACTGGGGGGAGGGGAGAGGGAGAGGGTGATGGGGTTATGGACATTGGGGAGGGTATGTGATATGGTGAGTGCTGTGAAGTGTATAAACCTGGTGATTCACAGACCTGTACCCCTGGGGCTAATAATACATTATATGTTTATAAAAAAAATAAAAAATAAAAGAATAACATGGGGGGGCGCCTGGGTGGCTCAGTGGGTTAAGGCCTCTGCCTTCAGCTCAGGTCGTGATCTCGGGGTCCTGGGATCGAGCCCCACAGTGGGCTCTCTGCTCGGCAGGGAGCCTGCTTCCCCCTCTCTCTCTGCCTGCCTCTCTGCCTACCTCTGATCTCTGTCTGTCAGATAAATAAATAAAATCTTAAAAAAAAAGAAGATATTATATTTGCAACAAACAAATAAATAAATAAAGTTCTATTTCATAAAAATGCTCTGATACTAAAGAAACTAAAAGGGATATCATGATTATTAGTGTTGGTTTATATGTGTGTGATGTGTGTGGATTTAATATAACATTATTTAGATATAAATCAAATCACTGTATTATTTGTAATAGACTCATCATGGTTTGGTAACAACTCTAGAAAATATTAGTGTGTTACATAATAGAAGATTATTTCTTCCTCAGGTGTGATACATGACTTTCAAATGCCACCTCTAGAACACATGGCCTCCAAAGCCCAGACATCAAAGTAAGACAGAGTAGAGGGGCACACCAATTCTTAATTACCAAAACCAGGAGGGCATATGTACCTTCTCAGAATCCACTGCTCACATCTAGACATGTATTTCCATGCTTCCTGCAAGGAGACTATATCTCATGGTAGTAGTGTGAGTATGGGGGAGAGGAGAATTTGGAGTACAATCAAATGAAATTAATGCAGCTTTTAGTTTAAATTTTGAGTTACTAACACCAAATAATTTTTTATCTTCAGATATGGGTCTCTGAAACATTTCCCTTCAAGTCATCAATATATATACTACTTCAAACAAATCAAAATCTTATTCTATGTTCTTGACACATAAAATTGGTGCTACTATGATGGCATCTGTGAATTATATCATGTCTACCAAAGGAAATGGATAATAGCAGCTTTGGAATTTGAATTTCTTTACTTCCACTAATAAATCTCTCTTACAAGCATATAATTTATTGTTGTATTATTTCATTTCCCAAATTTTGCCTACAGCAGTAAGGTCTATTATTATTTGCTTGGCTTCCCTTTTATGTCTCCATTTGTTTGCACCATACATGCATCACAGGTGTCACACCTGTTACCACTCATCTAAACATAGCTAAGCTCTTCTGCAAAACAAAAGACCCAACAATAGCAAATCACAGACTAGATAATATATGTAAAGGAATAAGATCTCACCTGACATTCCCTAGCTCTGCTCCAAAGATACTCATTCAACAGTTTTTCAATCTCCTTTGTGCCAGGAGCTATTCGAGATCCTAGGAACATAGATGTGACCTAACATAGCAAAGAGCCGACTCTTACTGAAATTACATTTCACTGGAGCTAAGCAGCAAATAAACAAACAAATAAATAAAGTATTTCACTTAAGGACATTAGGATAAAAAAGATGCTAGAGAACTAGAACATAGTCCTATAATAGGAAGTTTGGAGAATTTCAAGATATTTGATTTAAAAAATTAAGCTTTGTTAATGATATACCTTGGTATAGGAGCACATTATCTGGCTTTTCTCAGTGAATTAGAGAGAGAAGTCTTTAATTGGATACTTCTCCAGATTTTCTTCCTCATATATGATGTATGTTAAAAAATGTTAAAGTCTTGTGGGTCATTCAATATGCAAAATACAATAAATCTCCAAAATTTTTATCCATTTGCCCAAATATTACTTTCACTTCATTCCTTATTTATTTATTCAATGAATATTTTTGAGTCTCTATTACATGTCATGTATATAATGGAGGTGCTGGAGATAATCATCCGTAACAATAAGACAAAGTTCCTCTCCTTATGCACCTTATATTCTGGAGGGGCACTCAGGCAACGAAGTAATTTGCAATAAAATAAAAACACTTAAGAAACCTGTGAAGAAAAAACATGAAACAAGTTAAGCTGGCAGAGAGGTTGTCTAATTTTGGAAGTCAAAGAAAGCTCCTTTAAGCAAGTGAGGGTTGTGCAGAGAACAGAATGGAGGAAGGAAGGAAGTCATACAAAGCTCTAGCACAAGAATACTCCAGCAAGAGGGAATTGAAGGTAAAATGCTCTGAAGTAAGAAACATCTAGCCAAACCCAGAGAAAAGGCCAGAACACTAGTGTGGCTAGAGTGGGTGAACAAGAGAAAGAAAAGCAAAAGATGACATGACAAAGAGGTATACAGATGTTGCACACTGGTAAGGAATTTTTCATTTTATTCTGACTTACAATCAGAAGGCATCATGTTTTTAGCAGGTCGGCATCATGATTTGATGTTCACTTTAAAAATTACTCTGGCTGCTGAGTAGATATTAGATACTCTACTAGGGGAATAAAGATAGTACAAAGACAACTTTCATGGGCTAATGGAAGATTATGAAGGCTTGCCCTGGGATGGTAGCAGTTGATATGGTAAAAATGGAGATGGTGAAAGGAGAAGGCAGAGAAAGATTAATTAATGGATTAGACTTGGGGTGGGAGAAAAAGAGCTCAAAACCCATTTGGATCATGAGAAATAGGTGATGCTGGTAGACCCTCAAGTAAGAGATGTGGAATACATCGCTAGATACGTAGATATCTAGTAAAAGTGTATTAGGCCTATAATCTAGCTTAATACTTCTCAAACCACCTTTTCGTGAACTCTGTTACAGTTCTATACAGAAATAAGAAGGATACATCTAGAATGAAAATTAACACAACTGCTTCCTAAATTTGAATTCACAGACATTGTATTTCCATAAGAAACTTTTAACCTAAACTTCATCCAAAACTCCTAGTAATGACTGAGCAAGGTCAAAAGTAGCAAGTATTATCAATAACAGAATCTTTTCTCTACTATAGGTTCCATATGTCTCCATCTCTCCCCACTCCATCTCCACTGATCCTGCCTCCATTCCTCTCACTGAAAGGGACCTCTTTGTAGTTCTCCCACCTCTTCACACACATCTTCAAATCCTGCTCAATCTCTCCAGACCCCCTCTCTCTCTTTAATCTACTCTCCATTGATGGGAAGGTGATCTTTCTAATAAAAACTCAGACACATTAGCAATTTTTGCGTTCAGATTTTTGCAGGAACTCTTGACTGCACTCTTAGGCTCACCATTTATGATCTTTCCCATTCTCTCCTTTACATTTTACGATCTAACTCTCTTCAAACTGATCCTTACTTTTAATGAAGTCATAATCAAAATCCCATTGGGGTTCTTTGGGTAGAAATTGATCATCTTACTTATTTTTAAGTTTTACATGGAAATACACAACATGAAGTAGCTGAGACAAGTCTGAATAAGAAAAACAAAATAGGGAACTTACATTAACAAATCTTAAACATGATATCATTGAAGGCAATATGTGAATATACAAAGAGATCATAATAGTAGAGTCCAAAAATAGGCCCACATGTATCTGGTCACTAGTTTTTGGCAAAGTGTTAATTTTCATGAGAAAACATGGATGTTTTAATAGATGGTGCTGAAAGGAATGGATATCTGCCTGAGAAAAATAAACATTATCCTCTACTTCACAATACACAAATATTAATTTGCATTATATCATAAACTTAAGGTCAGGCTAAAAGATAAAGCTTCTGGAAGAAAACACAAAAGTTATTCTTTACCCTGGGTAAGGTAAAGATTTCTTGGACAGAATGAATAAAGTACAAACAAACAAACAAACAAACAAAAAATGTTGACACACTGGACTTTATTTAAAAGGGAAAAAAAGCCTTTGATCAAATATCATCATTAAGAACATAAAAGATTAAACCACACATTAGAAAGAAAAAATACATGAATATTTATATCAGTACATATAAATCAATATTTATAAATATAAATTTATAAAAATCTATAGTCACATAAATAGATAATACACACATATACATATATATGTATATAAAACAAAGGCCTTATTTCTAGATATATACATCGCTATGGTCATAAAGCTAAAAGAAAATAACAAACAGACCAATAAAATAGGCAAAATATGTAAACTGCCATTTATCCAAACAACATATCTACATAGACAACAAAACCTATGAAAAGTTAATTAACATCCTTATTTACCACAGAAATGTCTACTTTTCTCTTAGAACTGAATCCCTATATGGCTTCATGTATTTTATTTTCTGAACCATCTGATACCATTTCCTGACACCCTTCCATTATGCCTTATGAAACTCACGGTCAGTCACTTGCAAATCCACCATATTCTAAATCTCTTCTCTGCATTTCACTTTGTCCCTTAATCTGAATGAAACCTGGATTCAAGTTTATCATTACTAAGGATAACATCATTGAAATAAAATTTTAAAGACCTAAATAAGTGAAAAGACATTTCATGTTCTAGTGAAAAGATATTTCATGTTCATGGATCAGATGACAATAGTTTAAGATGGTAGTACTCCTAAAATTGATTTATAGATTAAGTGCAATTATTCTCACAATTCCAGAAAAATTGCCCTTTCTGGAAAAATTGACAAGCTGATTCTAAAATTCATCTGTAAATGCAAGGGATCTAAAATAGCCAAAACAATCTTGTAAAGGAAGAACAAAGTTAGAAAGTTGACACTTCCCAACTTCAAATGTTACTATAAAACTAATCAATACAGCATGGTACTGACATCAAGATACACAGACAGACCAAAGGACTAGCTTTGAGAGTCCAGAAATAATGCCTTACATTTATAGTCAGCTGGTTTTCAATAAAGCTGCCCAGAGCGTTCAGTGGGGAAAAGAACAGTCTTTCAACAAATGCTGTTGGGATAACTGCATATCCACATGTAAATAATTAAGTTGAACCTCTACCCCCACACTATATACAAAAATTAACTAGGAATCAATCATAGACCAATATGCAACTGCCAAAGTGCTAAAACTCTTAGAACAAAACATAGAATTAGATCTTCATGACCATGAGTTTGCAGTAGTTTCTCACATACGATCTCAGCACAGACAACAAAAGAAAAAGTAAATAAACTGGACTTCATCACAATTTGAAACTTTTGTGCATTAAAGGACACCATTAAGAAACTGAAAAGACAATCCACAAACAATGGAAGGAAATATTTGCAAATCATATATCTAATAAGGGACTTATGTGCAGAATATATAAAGAACTCTCACCACTCAATGAGAACATAAATAACACAATTTAAAAACTGGGCTAAGGATTTGAATAGATTTTTCTCCTTGTATGTTACATAAATCATCAATAAGCCCAAGGATGTTCAACCTCATTAGTCACTATAGAAATGGAAATCAAAACCACAGTGAAATACCACCTCACACCCACTAAGATAACTACAATAAAAAAGTCAGATAAATGTTGATAAGGGTATGGAGAAATCAGAACACTCATACATGCTAGTGGGAATGTATAATGGTAAATGCATTTTGGAAAACAGTTTTTCCATTCCTCAAAATGTTAAATATTGAAATATTGCTATATTTCACTCAACTGGACAGTAAACATCTCAAATGTAACACTTGTCTAATACTCAGGCACTGATCACCTCCAGATCCAATCTCCGCCTACTGTCATCTTTCTTCTCTCAGAAACCCAAAAATCCTATCCTCCAGTTGTAAAACAAAACAGTCGAAATCATCCCTGATTTTACTCTTTCTCTATACTCTCACATCTAATATGACATTATATTCTGAAAGTGCCAACCTTACAATACAGCTTGAATTCCACTATTTCTCACTACTCCTCACCTGACATTATACCACCCAAGCCAACACAGTCTTGTTAATAAATTGCTGCAACCACCTTCTACCTTCTCTCTTTGCTAACCTCCTGCCCATCCCTTTAGTGTATTTTCTACACAGTAGTCAAGGGGATCATGTCAAAGTCCTGTTTGTCCTTTTGAAATTCTGTAAGTGAGCCACTGTGTCTCTGCCCAAATTTAAAACAAGGGAATAAAAGATCTAAATAAATGAACCATATATTTACTATTTATTTTCCCAGTGAAAGTAGATAAACAATTCCACTATTCTACAAAGGAAAACTTTCACTTTATTTATATTGAGAAAATATTCCCTTTGGTAGTCCATAATAACCCTTTTTAAAATTAGATAAAGAAATAGAGTAGAAAAAGTGCATTTCAACTATGTCATGCTGTGATTCCTCTTCATAATAGGAGATTAAAAAATTTCTTGGAATGATAAAGAGTATGGAAGCCACTAATTCTTTGACTAATCATATAAATTTCTACTGATGCTTGAATGAGAAGACTGACATGGTTGAGATAACACCAGGCCATGAATTTTTAAAAAAGGTTTATATAGCTCTAAGACTAGGCGTTAGATCCTTTCAGAAGAATTCTTTGCTTACCATTAATCTTGGAAATAAGGTAATTCCGTTAGCAATAACTTTACTCTGTTCTCTTTAGGTTCATGTCAGAGTAGAAGAAAATTTATTAATTAAATTCTTTGTGGAAAATTAAACCAATTATATCTTAAATGGAGCATAAACTAGTCAAAAAGCAATGACTTCTGAAGTGAGAAGTAGGTGAAAGAGATTTAGAAATGATACATAGCATAAGCATTTTACATTAAAATTGCAAATATTAAATATTAACTAAGACTTACCATATTTCAAAGAGTAATTTGGAGCTCAAAAGCCTGAGAGAATTATCATTATATTGTCAGTATATTATTATTATTCCCCTTTATTAAATCTAGTATAATATTTGGCAAGAAAAGGTATTTAGTAAAAAATCTGACAACATTTTCTCTCTTTCCTCTTATAATGTCATAACAGCTATTATATATATTCATGTTATTTTTTAAAAATGGGAAAAGATTGTTAACTTTCCATATGAAGATAATCTCTTACAATAATGCAATCCAGAATTTAATTTTTCCCTGGTAAATTACTTTAGCATTTATCCTGGTATTTATTTCATCACTATTGCAAGAAGCATTTTTTTTTTAATTTTATTTATTTATTTTGACAGAGAGAGAGATCACAAGTAGGCAGAGAGGCTGGCAGAGAGAGAAGGGGAAGCAGACTCCCCGCTAAGCAGAGAGCCCAATGTGGGGCCCAATCCCAGGACCCTGGAATCATGACCTGAGCTGAAGGCAGAGGCTTTAACCCACTGAGCCACCCAGGCTCCCCTGCAAGAAGCATTTAATGTAAGATATTCCATATATCCACCAGACATTAAGAAGTTTGAAATAACTGTTTTAGAACAAATGGAGAAATGAAAATAATCTTTAAGTATCCTTTAAAAGTTAAGAAAGTTGGGATTTAAAGCTTCATGAAGAAATAGTGGTATAAATTACCCTTTTCCTAATCTTGGATTATTTTAGGTAGCACTAAGATAGAAAACAAAACAAACAACGTTTTCAAGTATTGCTATTAACTCTATGCCATACACAATTGAGTCACACAATCTTGTTGTTAGTGAGATTTCTTTTTTTCCAAAACATTTTACACCTTTTTTTCACATTCATATGCATCTCAGTGACAAAACAATGAAGTGCCACCTGTTCATAATTTGTACAGTTTTTCCATTTCAAGAAAATATATAGCACTGCTTTCATTACTAAAACAACAAATATATTCCTCACTAAGATCAAAATTAAATCCTGCCTCTCTCTTCCTGTGTTTTCTATTTACATATGTTTTCCTTCAATGCCACGTTTTATGTCATCTCTTAAAAGACATTTAAATGTCAGATTGAATACAGTAAGAAGCCATCTGTTATAACTCCTGATTTGAGAGGTATTTAAATGTGAAGAGTGTGCAGCAAAAATATGTAGCATCTGTGCAAAAATTATGAAAGAGAATAAAAGGTAAAACAAAGAAGATTAAATAAGGATGCTGTCTGAGGAATGATTAATGATTTCAACTCTTCTTACCTGCAGCATGAATAATCAAGTGTAGTTTATCAATTTTCTTTAGATATAAGAAAAATAGTGACACATAATTTATGGGAAATTAACCTCTATCTTACATCAAGGATGAGATAGAATTAAGTAGTCTTAATCCAAATAGGAGAACCAAATAAATATTTAATAATAAACATTACAATTAGGGGCACCTGGTTAAGAGTCTGATTCTTGATTTTGGCTTAGGTCATGATCTCAGGGTTGTGAGATCAAGCTCCACACTGGGCTCCGTGCAGAGCACAGCATAAGCTTGAGACTCTCTCTCTATCTCCTTCTGCCCCTCCCCCCACTCTGTCTCTCTAAAATGAATAAATAAAATATTTTAAAAAATATATTTTTAAAAAATATATTTTAAAAAAATAAAAATATTTTTAAAAATTATTTTAAAAAATATTTTAAATAAAATATTTTTAAAAAATAAAAAGTAAGTAAATATTACAATTGCAGGTTGTGGGGGGCACCTGTGACTCAGTCTAGATCTCAGGTCTTGATATCAGGGTCATGAGTTCAAACCAGACACCAGGCATGGAGACTACTTTAAAAAAAAAAATAGAAACAAAAAACAAAACTATTGGAGGTTGTAGATTTTTCTTCATGAGGGTTTTAATCCCAACTCTCTCACTTTCTTTCTTTTTCTTTTTTTAAGATTTTATTTCTTTATTTGTCAGAGAGAGAGAGAGAGAGCACAGGCAGGGGAGCAGCATGTAGAGGGAGAAGCAGACTTCCCACTGAGCAAGGAGCCCTATGCTGGACTCAATCCCAGGACTTAAAATGTGATTTAAGGTCATCTTCTTTTTTAAGATTTTTTATTTATTTAAGAGAAAGAGAGACGGAGAGAGAGTGAGCACAAATGGGGGAGAGACAGAGGGAGAAGGAGGAGCAGACTCCCCACTGAGCAAGGAGCCGAAAGGAGGGCTTGATTCCAGGACCCCAGGATCATGACCTGAGCAGATGCTCAACCAACTGAGGCACGCAGGCACCCCTGAAGGTCATTTGCAATTTATGAACAAAGGAGTAGTCTTCATATATGATTTAATGTCTGCCACTGAGTTTTAATAGCTTCATACTAGTTATTTTATGTAAATGTGATATAATCAAAACCCTATAATTATAATAGAATTTGGAAAAGGAGTCAAAATAAAAGAGTAATAAATAATGAATTAAGAAAATTAATGAGTTAATTATATTAATTTAATAACTGAATTGTGTTGTTATCATCTCCAGGTAGCTAATTCTTTTGACTGTGATAATGTCTTTATAAAGTATTTCTCTTGGAATATTTCTATAAGCATTTCATTAACACTCAACTGACATTCACTGTTGAATTTAATATTTTATAAATGCATTGGCTATTTTTTATTTTCTATAATGTTTTACTGTTGTCACTTTAAAACATAATTGGAATTTCATTTCTTTTAGCTTACAGAAAAATGGGCATATGAAAAGAAATGTCATTATTAAAGAACTTTCTTTAAACATGAATGTCAATTTGAACTGTACATTCTTAAACACTTTACAATTCTAACAATACTGGCAAGCAGAAGCTGGGAAAAATGTATATGGTTTGCACTCTCTGAGATTGATCTTCATGAATGGGTTCCTTTGATAAAACATGGTGAAGGTCACAATCACAGGTTGTATGCATGGTCAATTTATATAACACTACTGAAAATTCTAGCTAGAAGTACTTTTTGACGAGGCAAATCATAATCTTCACTTCTCCACGTGGGTCCCCTAGACATCTGAATTTGCAGCATCTGCGCATAATTGAAGAGTGCAACTGCCCCACAAAAGATTTTTTACCTGAAAAAAATGAATAATAAAGTATATTTAAATATTACATGTACTTCCCCAAATGTTTTTAATCATAATGCTGGAAAAATCTCAAATAAATACACAGTATAAAAAATGTTTCTGATTCTTTTCCTTGATTTTTGAGTCAACCTCCATCTTTTTACAACTCAGCTATGGCTCTGATCCCTAACAGTTCATTCTGCTTAGAAATACATTAAAGTTTTCATGCTGAATTTCTTCACCTTTGTGGTAGAGATTCTATAGGGAGTCCATCTTCTGCTGTTATATCATCTTCACCAACCTAGACAAGGAAGTATAATCCTACACATAAACAAAAAATAATGATTCATATTTTGCCCAAAATAAAAAGCTTAGATGAGAAAATAGAGTCATTGTAATAACACAAAAGGGATGCAGTAGTCTGATATGCTTTTCTTTTTTTTTTCATAATTTTATTTTTTTATAAACATATAATGTGTTGTTAGCCCCAGGGGTACAGGTCTGTGAATCGCCAGGTTTACACACTTCACAGCACTCACCATAGCACATACCCTCCCCAGTGTCCATAACACCACCACCCTCTCCCTACCCCCCTCTCCCCGGCAACCCTCAGTTTGTTTTGTGACATTAAGAGTCTCTTATGGTTGGTTTGTCTCCGTCCTGATCCCATCTTGTTTCATTTAATCTTTTCCTGCCCTCCAAGCCCCCCACGTTGCATCTCCACTTCCTCATATCAGGGAGATCATATGATAATTGTCTTTCTCCGACTGACTTATTTCGCTAAGCATGATACCTCTAGTTCCATCCACATCGTCACAAATGGCAAGATTTCATTTCTTTTGATGGCTGCATAGTATTCCATTGTATATATATACCACCTCTTCTTTATCCATTCATCTGTTGATGGACATCTAGGTTCTTTCCATAGTTTGGCTATTGTGGACATTGCTGCTATAAATATTCGGGTGCACGTGCTCCTTCGGATCACTACGTTTGTATCCTTAGGGTAAATACCCAGTAGTGCTATTGCTGGGTTATAGCGTAGCTCTATTTTCAACTTTTTGAGGAACCTCCATGCTGTTTTCCAGAGTGGTTGCACCAGCTTGCATTCCCACCAACAGTGTAGGAGGTTTCCCCTTTCTCTGCATCCTCGCCAGCATCTGTCATTTCCTGACTTGTTAATTTTAGCCATTCTGACTGGTGTGAGGTGATATCTCATGGTGGTTTTGATTTGTATTTCCCCGATGCCAAGTAATGTGGAGCACTTTTTCATGTGTCTGTTGGCCATCTGGATGTCTTCTTTGCAGAAATGTCTGTTCATGTCCTCTGCCCATTTCTTGATTGGATTATTTGTTCTTTGGGTGTTGAGTTTGATAAGCTCTTTATAGATTTTAGACACTAGCCCTTTATCTAATATGTCATTTGCAAATATCTTCTCCCATTCTGTCAGTTGTCTTTTGGTTTTGTTAATTGTTTCTTTTGCTGTGCAAAAGCTTTTGATCTTGATGAAATCCCAATAGTTCATTTTTGCCCTTGCTTCCCTTGCCTTTGGCGATGTTCCTAGGAAGGAGTTGCTGCAGCTGAGGTCGAAGAGGTTGCTGCCTGTGTTCTCCTCAAGGATTTTGATGGATTCCTTTTTCACATTGAGGTTCTTCATCCATTTTGAGTCTATTTTCGTGTGTGATGTAAGGAAATGGTCCAATTTGATTTTCCTGCATGTGGCTTTCCAATTTTCCCAACACCATTTATTGAAGAGGCTGTCTTTTTTCCATTGGACATTCTTTCCTGCTTTGTCAAAGATTAATTGACCATAGAGTTAAGGGTCTATTTCTGGGCTTTCTATTCTGTTCCATTGATCTATGTGTCTGTTTTTGTGCCAGTAGCATACTGTCTTGATGATGACAGCTTTGTAATAGAGTTTGAAGTCTGGAATTGTGACTTTGGCTTTCTTTTTCAATATTCCTTTGGCTATTTGAGGTCTTTTCTGGTTCCATATAAATTTTAGGATTATTTGTTCCATTTCTTTGAAAAAAAAATGGATGGGATTTTGATAGGGATTGCATTGAATGTGTAGATTGCTTTAGGTAGCGTAGACACTTTCACAATATTTGTTCTTCCAATCCATGAGCATGGAACATTTTCCTTTCTTTGTGTCCTCCTCAATTTCTTTCATGAGTACTTTATAGTTTTCTGAGTATAGATTCCTTGCCTCTTTGGTTAGGTTTATTCCTAGGTATCTTATGGTTTTGGCTGACATGCTTTTCAAAGCATATCCATGGAAACACTGCCTTTTGTTTTCAAGGATGATTAATAAATTATTTCATCTCTAAAAGAAAATTCATTGTTCTGAGGACATTCCTGTAAACATGCCAGTTTGATATCATATGACCTACTCAATATCATGAAAGTCACTGGGGATATTGTTTGGGGTGTCAGAAGATTTCCCAATGGGCCTTTCCTCTCTATAGGAAACTACTTCACCCACATCATCATTAAAGTCTACTCTTAAGAAAGTTCAGGTGGGAGTTTTTATCCTACCCGCCCATTATCCACAACAAATTTCTAAAGGGTTGATATGGTAAACCTTCAGCCTTCATAGCAGAGGGCACTGGTACCAACACCATAAAATGAGTCAAGACAGAATGTATTTGAGGATCCAGAATTAAAATCATCAAGCCACCTGGAAGAATGTTATTATACTCATCAGCATAGATATTATATTTCTACTTTTTCCTTAGTACTTAAATACACTCAAACATGATCAAAGTAATAATCAAACAGACTCTCCCTGATTTTCTGGTAATTTATGTACCTGGGGTTTAGGCACAACATTAACAGATACAAGGTAACTTATGATTTACTTCTTACTGTAACAAATTAGCTCTGAACTGTTTTGCTTTTAAATATTTAGTAAGCTGATTAAATATGTGTAAATATTTGTGTACAGTATACCGGTTTAATGGTTATATAGTATAGATGCTGGAATCATGATCAAATCCCAGGTTCAGTAATTACAAATAATGTAGCTCAAAGCAAATTATTAAACTTCTCTGGTGTTGATTTTACCCAATAGTGTTGTGTGTATCACATGAAATTATGCAATATATCTTAATATAGTACACATCCACTAAACTAGTTAATGCTGTGTCATTTAGCCTCCAAAAAATTTCTTTACTGAGTAAATAAAATCAAACAATTGAGTATGGAAAAACAAAAATCTTCGTTTCTAGCCTAACCTCCTCACTTATCTACAATACAATAGAGAACAATTGCAGAAACAGTTGAGCATCAAATTACTCTTCTGCCTTTCCATTTAAAAATGTGGCTTGTCTACTGTTTTCCAGGCATTACCTTTGATGCTTTTATAGAAAATCTATTAGTTTTATAATAATAAACACAAAATAAATATTATTCTGACATCTAATATGAATTTGTAAATGATACATAGGTAGAACAATACTGTAAATACAATTGTACATCTGGTTCCTCTGTTCAATATGATTCACGCACACTTTTGTATTTAATGATCATTTATTCTCATTCCTATGTAATATTCCATTGTGCAAACATATAACAATTTATGTATCCACATCCATAGTTTCCACTTTTATACTTGTATGACTAGTGTGTCTATGAACATCTTTGTACATGTCTTTTGCTGAACATAAGTATGCATTTATATTGGAGATTAAATTGCTTGGTCATAGATTATGTACTGTTCACTTTTAGTAGATAATGTAAACAATTTTCCAAATTAATCATGGAACTTTATGCTCTTATGGGTACTTAGGATCTCAAAATATCTGGAAATTTTGTTTAAAACAAATTGGTGTTATAAAGCCCTATATTCGCCTTTCATGAGAGAGGAGGGAGCACTTGTTAAAATAGTATACTAACATAGTAATCTGAATACATTCTTAAAAATAAAAAACTTGGGGTTTGTGGGTGGCTCAGTGGGTTAAGCCTCTGCCTTCGGCTCAGGTCATGGTCTCATGGTCCTGGGATCGAGCCCCACAGTGGGCTCTCTGCTCAGCAGGGAGCCTGCTTCCCCCTCTCTCTCTGCCTGCCTCTCTGTCTACTTGTGATCTCTCTCTCTCTCTGTCAAATAAATAGAATCTTTAAAAATAATAAAACATTAAAAATGCATATTCTTTCAAATATTAATTATTATAACTTTTGCTATATTTCTCTGATTGAAGTAATTCCCAATTATTTTTTATTAACTACATTGACATATGTTATCATGTTTCATTAGCTGAGAAATTATTAACAGCTTGCCAACATAATTTTAAATACAAAAAATTCATTTAAGAAAACTTAAAACTTCCATATAGTATACTCAAAAAAAAGCTAGAATTTTAGACCTTTTGAAATGCCTGGAAAAGAGTAATTCTTCGTCTCTCTCTTTCCCTTTCATTGACTATAAAGTCAGTATTTTTCTGGAACGTAAACTTCAAAAAAAAAAAAACAGATTAAAACCAGTGAGAGGCTATGTTTATCAATTAACAAGTGTTTATTGAGAAACTGATATGTATACCAAGTATTGGGGCTTCTTTTTTTTTTTTTTTTTTTTTTTGTAAACATATAATATATTTTTATCTCCAGGGGTACAGGTCTATGAATCTCCAGGTTTACACACTTCACAGCACTCACTATAGCACATACCCTCCCCAATGTCCATAACCCGACCCCCCTTCTCCCAACCCCCCTCCCCCCAGCAACCCTCAGTTTGTTTTGTGTGATTAAGAGTCACTTATGGTTTGTCTCCCTCCCAATCCCATCTTGTTTCATTTATTCTTCTCCTACCCCCTTAACCCCCCATGTTGCATCTCCACTTCCTCATATAAGGGAGATCATATGATAATTGTCTTTCTCCGACTGACTTATTTCGCTAAGCATGATACCCTCTAGTCCCATCCACGTCGTTGCAAATGGCAAGATTTCATTTCTTTTGATGGCTGCATAGTATTCCATTGTGTATATATACTACTTCTTCTTTATCCATTCATCTGTTGATGGACATCTAGGTTCTTTCCATAGTTTGGCTATTGTAGACATTGCTGCTAATAAACATTCGGGTGCACGTGCCCCTTCGGATCACTACGTTTGTATCTTTAGGGTAAATACCCAGTAGTGCAATTGCTGGGTAATAGGGTAGTTCTATTTTCAACATTTTGAGGAACCTCCATGCTGTTTTCCAGAGTGGTTGCACCAGCTTGCATTCCCACCAACAGTGTAGGAGGGTTCCCCTTTCTCTGCATCCTCGCCAGCATCTGTCATTTCCTGACTTGTTAATTTTAGCCATTCTGACTGGTGTAAGGTGATATCTCATTGTGGTTTTGATTTGTATTTCCCTGATGCCAAGTAATGTGGAGCACTTTTTCATGTGTCTGTTGGCCATCTGGATGTCTTCTTTGCAGAAATGTCTGTTCATGTCCTCTGCCCATTTCTTGATTGGATTATTTGTTCTTTGGGTGTTGAGTTTGCTAAGTTCTTTATAGATTCTGGACACTAGCCCTTTATCTGGTATGTCATTTGCAAGTATCTTCTCCCATTCTGTCAGTCCTCTTTTGGTTTTGTTAACTGTTTCCTTTGCTGTGCAAAAGCTTTTGATCTTGATGAAATCCCAATAGTTCATTTTTGCCCTTGCTTCCCTTGCCTTTGGCGATGTTACTAGGATGAAGTCGCTGTGGCTGAGGTCGAAGAGGTTGCTGCCTGTGTTCTCCTCAAGGATTTTGATGGATTCCTTTTTCACACTGAGGTCCTTCATCCATTTTGAGTCTATTTTTGTGTGTGGTGTAAGGAAATGGTCCAATTTCATTTTTCTGCAAGTGGCTGTCCAATTTTCCCAACACCATTTATTGAAGGGGCTGTCTTTTTTCCATTGGGCATTCCTTCCTGCTTTGTTGAAGATTAGTTGAGCATAGAGTTAAGGGTCTATTTCTGGGCTCTGTATTCTGCTTCATTGATCTATGTGTCTGTTTTTGTGCCAATACCATGCTGTCTTGATGATGACAGCTTTGTAATAGAGCTTGAAGTCCGGAATTGTGATACCACCAACTTTGGCTTTCTTTTTCAATATTCCTTTAGCTATTCGAGGGCTTTTTTGGTTCCATATAAATTTTATGATTATTTGTTCCATTTCCTTGAAAAAAAAATGGTTGGGATTTTGATAGGAATTGCATTAAATGTGTAGATTGCTTTAGGTGGCACAGACATTTTCACAATATTTATTCTTCCAATCCAGGAGCATGGAACATTTTTCCATTTCTTTGTGTCTTCCTCAATTTCTTTCATGAGTACTTTATAGTTTTCTGAGTATAGATTCTTAGCCTCTTTGGTTAGGTTTATTCCTAGGTATCTTATAGTTTTGGGTGCAATTGTAAATGGGATTGACTCCTTAATTTCTCTTTCTTTTGTCTTGTTGTTGGTGTAGAGAAATGCAACTGATTTCTGTGCATTGATTTTACATCCTGACACTACTGAATTCCTGTACCAGTTCTAGCAGTTTTAGAGTGGAGTCTTTTGGGTTTTCCACATAGAGTATCATATCATCTGCGAAGAGTGATAGTTTGACTTCTTCTCTGCCAATTTGGATGCCTTTAATTTCCTTTTGTTGTCTGATTGCTGAGGCTAGGACTTCTAGTACTATGTTGAATAGCAGTGGTGATAATGGACATCCCTGCCTTGTTTCTGACCTTAGTGGAAAAGCTTTCAGTTTTTCTCCATTGAGAATGATATTTGTGGTGGTTTTTCATAGATGGCTTTGATAATATTGAGGTATGTGCCCTCTATCCCTACACTTTGAAGAGTTTTGATTAGGAAGGGATGCTGTACTTTGTCAAATGCTTTTTCAGCATCTACTGAGAGTATCATATGGTTCTTGTTCTTTCTTTTATTAATGTGTTGTATCACATTGATTGATTTGTGGATGTTGAACCAACCTTGCAGCCCTGGAATAAATCCCACTTGGTCGTGGTGAATAATCCTTTTAATGTACTGTTGAATCCTATTGCCTAGTATTTTGGTCAGAATTTTTGCATCTGTGTTCATCAAGGATATTGGTCTGTAGTTCTCTTTTTTGATGGGATTCTTGTCTGGTTTTGGGATCAAGGTGATGCTGGCCTCATAAAATGAGTTGGAAGTTTTCCTTCCATTTCTATTTTTTGGAACAGTTTCAGGAGAATAGGAATTAGTTCTTCTTTAAATGTTTGGTAGAATTCCCCCGGGAAGCCATCTGGCCTTGGGCTTTTGTTTGTTTGGAGATTTTTGATGACTGTTTCGATCTCCTTACTGGTTATGGGTCTGTTCAGGCTTTCTATTTCTTCCTGGTTCAGTTGTGGTAGTTTATATGTCTCTAGGAATGCATCCATTTCTTCCAGATTGTCGAATTTGTTGGCATAGAGTTGCTCATAGTATGTTCTTATAATTGTCTGTATTTCTTTGGTGTTAGTTGTGATCTCTCCTCCTTCATTCATGATTTTATTTATTTGGGTCCTTTCTCTTTTCTTTTTGATAAGTCTGGCCAGGGGTATATCAATCTTATTCTTTCAAAGAACCAGCTCCTAGTTTCATTGATTTGTTCTATTGGTTTTTTGGTTTCTATTTCATTGATTTCTGCTCTGATCTTTATGATTTCTTTTCTCCTGCTGGGTTTAGGCTTTCTTTCTTGTTCTTTCTCCAGCTCCTTTAAGTGTAGGGTTAGGTTGTGTACCTAAGACCTTTCTTGTTTCTTGAGAAAGGCTTGTAACGCTATATATTTTCCTCTCAGGACTGCCTTTGCTGTGTCCCACAGATTTTGAACCATTGTGTTTTCATTATCATTTGTTTCCATGAATTTTTTCAATTCTCTTTAATTTTCTGGTTGACCCATTCATTCTTTAGAAGGATGCTGTTTAGTCTCCATGTATTTAGGTTCTTTCCAAATTTCCTCTTGTGATTGAGTTCTAGCTTCGGAGCATTGTGTTCTGAAAATATGCAGGGAATGATCCTAATCTTTTGATACTGGTTGAGACCTGATTTAGGACCCAGGATGTGATCTATTCTGGAGAATGTTCCATGGGCACTGGAGAAGAATGTGTATTCTGTTGCTTTGGGATGAAATGTTCTGAATATATCTGTGATGTCCATCTGGTCCAGTGTGTCATTTAAGGCCTTTATTTCCTTGTTGATCTTTTGCTTGGATGATCTGTCCATTTCAGTGAGGGGAGTGTTAAAGTCCCCTACTATTATTGTATTATTGTTGATGTGTTTCTTTGATTTTGTTATTAATTGGTTTATATAGTTGGTTGCTCCCACGTTAGGGGCATAGATATTTAAAATTGCTGGATCTTCTTGTTGGACAGATCCTTTGAGTATGTTATAGTGTCCTTCCTCATCTCTTATTATAGTCTTTGGCTTAAAATCTAATTGATCTGATATAAGGATTGCCACTCCTGCTTTCTTTTGATGTCCATTAGCATGGTAAATTCTTTTCCACCCCCTCACTTTAAATCTGAAGGTGTCTTCGGGTTTAAAATGAGTTTCTTGTAGGCAACATATAGATGGGTTTTGTTTTTTTATCCATTCTGATACCCTGTGTCTTTTGATTGGGGCATTTAGCCCATTAACATTCAGGGTAACTATTGAGAGATATGACTTTAGTGCCATTGTATTGCCTGTAAGGTGACTGTTATTTTATATTGTTTCTGTTCCTTTCTGATCTACTACTTTTGGGCTCTCTCTTTGCTTAGAGGACCCCTTTCAATATTTCCTGTAGAGCTGGCTTGGTGTTTGCAAATTCTTTCAGTTTTTGTTTGTCCTGGAAGCTTTTAATCTCTCCTTCTATTTTCAATGATAGCCTAGCTGGATATAGTATTCTTGGCTGCATGTTTTTCTCGTTTAGTACTCTGAATATATCATGCCAGCTCTTTCTGGCCTGCCAGGTCTCTGTGGATAAGTCGGCTGCCAATCTAATATTTTTACCATTGTATGTTACAGACTTCTTTTCCCGGGCTGCTTTCAGGATTTTCTCTTTGTCACTAAGACTTGTAAATTTTACTATTAGGTGAGGGGGTGTGGACCTATTCTTATTGATTTTGAGGGGGGTTTCTGAACCTCCTGGATTTTGACGCTTGTTCCCTTTGCCATATTGGGGAAATTCTCTCCAATAATTCTCTCCAATATACCTTCTGCTCCCCTCTCTCTTTCTTCTTCTTCTGGAATCCCAATTATTCTAATGTTGTTTCGTCTTATGGTGTCACTTATCTCTCGAATTCTGCCCTCGTGGCCCAGTAGCTCTTTGTCCCTCGTTTGCTCAGCTTCTTTATTCTCTGTCATTTGGTCTTCTATATCGCTAATTCTTTCTTCTGCCTCATTTATCCTAGCAGTGAGAGCCTCCATTTTTGATTGCACCTCATTAATAGCTTTTTTGATTTCAACTTGGTTAGATTTTAGTTCTTTTATTTCTCCAGAAAGGGCTTTTTTATCCCCCGAGAGTGTTTCTCTAATATCTTCCATGCCTTTTTCAAGCCCGGCTAGAACCTTGAGAATCGTCATTCTGAACTCTAGATCTGACATATTACCAATGTCTCTGTATTGATTAGGTCCCTAGCCTTTGGTACTGCCTCTTGTTCTTTTTTATTTTGTTGTGAATTTTTCTGCCTTGTCATTTTGTCCAGATAAGAGTATATGAAGGAACAAGTAAAATACTAAAAGGGTGGCAACAACCCCAGGAAAATATGCTTTAGCCAAATCAGAAGAGATCCCAAATCGTGAGGGGCGGGGGAAGGGGATAAAATGAGGTTCAGAAAGAAAAAAAAAACAAAAAACAAATAAAAAAAGAAAACCAATAATGAAAAAATATAAAAAGGAAAAATATATATATATATATATTAGATAAACTAGTTAAAAAACGTTAAAAAAGAAAAGGGTAAAAGTTAAAAAAGTTTAGCAGAAGAAGAGAAAAAAAATTGAAAAAGAAAAAAAATTAAATTAACTGCAAGGCTAAAGAATCATGGGGAGAAAGCCATGAGTTCCGTGCTTTGCTTCCTCCTCCTCTGGAATTCCGCTGCTCTCCTTGGTATTGAAACTGCTCTCCTTGGTAGGTGAACTTGGTCCTGGCTGGGTTTCTTGTTGATCTTCTGGGGGAGGGGCCTGTTGTAGTGATTCTCAAGTGTCTTTGCCCCAGGCGGAGTTGCATGGCCCTTACCAGGGGCCGGGCTGAGTAATCCGCTCGGGTTCGCTTTTGGGAGCTTTTGTTCCCTGAGCGCTTTCCGTAGAGTCCGGAGGACGGGAATGAAGATGGCGGCCTCCCAGTCTCCGGCCAGGAGGAGTTGAGAGCCCGGGGCCCCACTCCTTAGTGAGCCCTCAGAGAACATCGCCCAATTACTCCCGTCACCCTGGCCTCCGGCCGCGCTCCGAGCTCACCGAGCCTGCGAGTGGTTCAAGGTAAGCCCGAGCTGAGAGTCACTCCTCGGCTCCGTCTCTGTAGCCGGCTTCCCCGTTCTAATACCTGTAAGCTCTGCGACACTCAGACACCCCCGATCCTTCTGTGACCCTGCGGGACCTGAGGCCACGCTGACCCCGCGTGGGCTTCACCCCGGTTAAGCCTCTGGAGCGATGTCCCTCAGCGGAACAGACTTTTAAAAGTCCCGATTTTGTGCTCCGTGGCTCCGCCGCTTGCCGGGAGCCGGCCCCTCCCCCCGCGGTCTATCTTCCCTTCGCTTTGGATTCACTTCTTGGCCAGTCCTACCTTTCAGAAAGTGGTTGATTTTCTGTTTCTAGAATTGCTGTTCTTCTTCTCTTCGATCTCCCGTTGGATTTGTAGGTGTTTGCAATCTTTAGATAAGCGATCTAGCTGATCTCCTGCTACCTGAAGTAGTCTCAGCCTGCTACTTCTCCGCCATCTTGACTCCTCTGCTTCATGTTTATATTAAAAATTATTTGACTACATCAGGGAAGCTTAATATAGAATGATTTTCTATATTATAGAATTATATACCAAGAATTCTTTTATTATCAAATATAGAATGTTCAGTTTTCTTTTTAACAGTTCTGTCATTCATTCTGAGTGTAAGCAGAGATCAGAAGTGTTTTCAGTAAATTTAAAATGTTTTGCTTTCCAAGTTTCTCTCTTCCAATGAAGAGGTAACATGCACTTTTAAGACACTGAGACTTTTAAGACTTTTTCAGTCTCTGGCTTTTCAAAATATAATTTTGTAACAAAAAAAAAATCCAAATTCTTCAGTGCAATTATGTTAACTTGAATGATCTAAGAAAATAATACTAAAATGTTCATTTTCTTTCTGTGGCCACATTTGAAAATACTTAGAACTATCACTTAGATACTCAAATACTTGGGATGGAAAATACTTAGAACTATCACTGATTTTCATCTTTTCCTCAAGACTCTGCAAACGTTGGTTGCAGAGTCTCATTTCATTGCCAGCTTAAACATTTACCAGTACATTCATCTATACAAACAATGTTTTGTTTCTTGAGAAACTGAATAAAACATAAGCAACATCATCACCTTGTACCAAAAGCCCTGTTTACTGTTATAAATAAAATAAATATTCCAAAGTGGGAAATCCATAATAAATTAAAATATTTGTTACAATAGTAGATAATAACTTTAAAAACTGGATTTACACTAATATAAACATATTGTTGAAAAACTGAAGCATAGCTGATCCAATTTTAAAGACAAAAATTTCAAAGTACTTGATCAAATATCTAGATATTGCAAATAATAAAATGCTAGGTTCCTGGCATAAAAGCAGAATGGGCCTGCAGTGAAATCTAGTAAATTATGACTACAATAAACCTTATTCATGTGTGAAACACTAAAAAAGTCTGAATTTTCCTGAAAATTCCTTAACCCAACCTTATATCCCTGCTATTTTCTAACAGGTTTACAAAGAGGAAACTCAGAACTCTTGGGTCTCAAGAAACATTGCTCATGTTATCTACGTTTCCAAAGCATGATAAGCAACTCTGAAGTTGGAGATTTTCATTTTTTTGCTCAAAATGTATCACTCAACACATTTTGTTTCAACTTGTTTCTGAAAAGGGGGTGACTAGACTAAGAAGATGAATGAGACAAGGTTCTGGCCTTGAGGACCTCACAATCAGGTGCAGGACAATAAACACTGCACAGAAACAGTGCGCCTTTCTCTCTCGTTCTTGGCCTTCATTCATGTCTACTTGCCTAGGGAGCACTCCCTCATCCTGTACGCCTGCTACCTTCCTACTCATTCTCTCAGTGAGTCACTTCTTGGGTGACTTGCTTTGACTCCAAGCACAAGCTATCTGCGTAGGGCTGAGGTTTAGCAGTGTAGGTGGTTGACAGGAGCACAGAGAGGGGGTCTGAGTCTGACCAGAGCCAGAGTAGAGAGGACCAGGATGACCACCACATACTTCAAAATGTTTCCTGCAGGAAAAACGAAGTCATTAAGGACTTTCACAAATGTAATGTTACGAGGGTATCTCTATTTTAAGAAGATACATCTGCTGGCAAGCTATATTTATCCTTGATGGGAAATATGAACATATCACAGAACTCAAAAATATGCTATGGAAGAGTTGACTGGTTGAAACTCCTTTACTCAGGACTATATATCAACTACAATTTTCTCACTATAAAAAGCTCTTCTTTGGGCCACAGAAGTTTAGAAGGTATCTATAAAAGATTATACCATGGCATTTCCATAAATCATATGTGGTAATACGATTAAAAAGCAAAGTTTAAAAGAGGAAGCCTCACATTCAGAAAAGACCACAGGGTTAGTCATTACTGACTCCTTAGGAAAAGGAAGTCCTTCTAAAGGAAAAAAGAACAGGATGTGGGGGAAGTAGACTATGGAAGTGATTATGGGGTCATGTCTGAAGAAATTTTTAATCCATTACATCTGGAAAGAACAAATCTACATTTGAAAAATTAAACTTATTCTTTAAATTAATCCAAGTAAATCATTAATAGAAGCTTTCATTTCTTAAAAGCTGTATTTATTTATTTGAGAGACAGCTACCCACACAAGCAAGGGAGGGGTAGAGGGAAAGACAGAAAGACTCAAGTATATTCTCTGCTGAGCATGGAGCCCCCTTTGGAGGTTTATCTCAGAACCCCGAGATCATGACCTGAGCCGAAGCCAAGAGTCAGATGCTCAGCCAATGAGCCACTCAGGATCCCCTTAATATAATATTTTAAAATATTAGTTATCAACTTAAGAGTAACCATATTGGGGTTACATACATTATAAAAACCCAATACCTCCAAACACAACTAATCTTTCCAGTTCTGCCCTAAATTTATAACCTGAAGTGCCAAATTTCAGCTATACCTGTTGATATTTTCTCAGAAGAAAAAGAAGGTCATTGATGAAATTTGACCAGAGAATCTGACTGGAATGAACATTCAGAAAGCCTATAGTAACAGTGGTAAAATGGCTTGCCAATACCCTATCTAGCTACAAAATAACACATTTTGGAAAGAATAAAAACCAGTGGCAGAACAGCAAGAGAAATAACCTTAAAGGAAAGAGGGTTCAAATTGCTTTTGGGCCATTTCTTCCTGCCACTGCTTTCTGAGAAAAAGAACTAAAAGAAGACAAAAAAGATCCTTTCTAGATTTTATTGTTTTACTGGAAAATGACATTTTAGGGGATATTGGTTGTGCAACAGACCAATATGTGTCTTCTTAAAATGAGAGTGATATTTATAAAAATACAGTTTTATACTTTATATCTTCCTTTCCCACTTTGCAAAGAGTTAATTTAAACTACTAAGAAAAAGGGGGAGGAGAATGAGTAGGTTCTGATTTTCCACTATGGGAAGAAATCAGAAATTGAACTAATGATATGATGTATTTACTTCCACTCACATAATCTTAATTTATGTGTATATTATAGGAAAATGTGTGGCATGTGTAGTTGGATACACTTATGTTTGAATAAATGTAATCTTGGAAAGTACATAGTAAAAAAACAACAATAACTGCCCCTCATACTGGCCCCTGTCTCAGAACCACAGTTTTAAAATATATATGGAAACATCACAGGCCTAAAACATCTACAATCCCTCCCCAATCCCTATCCCAAACCCATCCACTCAGCTCTCTTTCCTTCCCTTCCTCCCCCAATCCTATCCTCCTTCTCTTCCTTTTCTTTCTCTTTCCCTCCTTCTGTCTTTCCCCCTCCAGTGCTTCTCTAGTTGGGCATAGAAATCACTGGGACCCTCTTAGACTGTAGGTTCTGATTCTGTGGGTCTGCAGTGGAACGTGAGATTCCACATTTGTAATAGGATCTCAGGTGATTCTGATGCTGCTGGCCCAGAGACCACACTTGGGCAGCAAGGTGATTAACAAGGATAGAGGCAATGCAGCCACTGTGATATGTCCTTGTTCTTTCATCCCTCCGCAATCAGTTCACATTTACTTATAATTATTCATTGTGGGAAAACAGCAAAGCTTTATTTGCAGGAGTTTGACTTCACATTCTCTTCCTCCTTTATCCCACGAGTCACCAAGTCTTACCTTTTCTTCCCACTTCCCAACTATTATTAATTGAATCTAGAGACAGAAAGTCGGTGGATATTTTAAAGCATTGTCATGTAATTTTTTCTGAATTTGCATTCAATTCTGTTGCTGATTTGCAAGCATTCATACTTAATTGTTCAATATTTAATAAAGTCTCAGATCTTACTCACACAGTACTTATAGATTTCAACCCTGAGTTTTTTCTTATTGCGGTTTTGTGTTTATTTATTTTAAAATATTTTGTTGGCATGTCACATCCATACCAAAAAAGTATACAAGTTGTAATTTTGAAGTTCAGTGTATTATTACAAAGAAATTTTATCTTTAGAATAAAATCTGAACTGTTGCCCTCGAATCTCACAAAGACACACAAAGCTGCTCTATCCATTACCTTCTATACCTCAGTAGGTAAGAACAGTATTATTCTAGTCATCCTTTACTCCTCTTTGTCACATGCCACATAAGAGATCATTAGTGAATCATAAAAGCACTATCTCCGGGATGCCTGGGTAGCTCAGTCAGTTAAGTGTCTGCCTTAGGCTCAGGTCATGATTCCAGGTCCTAGGATTGAGTCCTACATCAGGCTTTTCACTCAGCAGAGAGCCTGCTTCTCCCTCTGCCTGCCGCTCCCCTTGCTTGTGCTCGCTCCCTATTTCTCTCTCTTTCTCCCTCTCTCTCTCTGACAAGTAAATAAACAAAATCTTTTAATTTTTTTTGTTGTTTTTTTGTTTTTTTATTTATTTGACAGAGAGAGATCACAAGTAGATGGAGAGGCAGGCAGAGAGAGAGAGAGAGAGAGAGGGAAGCAGGCTCCCTGCGGAGCAGAGAGCCCGATGCGGGACTCAATCCCAGGACCCTGAGATCATGACCTGAGCCGAAGGCAGCGGCCTAACCCACTGAGCCACCCAGGCGCCCCTTAATTTTTTTTTAATTGCACTATCTTCACAATATCCCGATCCAGTCACTTGTAATAATCTACACTGCAAGGACTCCGGTCTCAACCACTATCATTTCTCACCTGAGTTTCACAGTAGCCCCAGAACTGGACGGCTTGCTCATCCTTTTTCTTTAGAACCTATTTTCAACATAGTTGCAACAGTGATCCTTTCAGAATACTAGCTGTATCCTGTCACTCTGCCAAAGCTTTCCAAGAACTTCCCATTTCCAAATAAAAGCCAAAGTCCCTTCAAATGCTGGTTCCCCTTAACCCTCTGATTGTACCTTCCCTTGGCTTCCTCTATTCAATTATATTGGTCTCCTTACCTTTCTTTGAATACCATGGACATACTCTCCATTCATGGCTTTTGCACCTACCGTCTGTTCCCTTTGCCTGGAATGCTCATTTTCCACATGGTTTGCCTCCTCACCTCCTCTGGATATTTCTTCATATGTAAAGTTGTTAGATTTAGCAAAAATAAGTAAATGAAAACCAAGACATCCAGTTTAATTTGAATTCCAAATAAACAATGTGTTTTTTTAGCAAGTATGTCCCATGCAATATTTGGCACTTATGTATATTAAAAAATTATTAATTGTCTATTTAAAGTTGGATAACATACTTAGGGAAGAAGAAAGAAAAACTAGCTTCTGTTTACAGTTCCTCTTGAATTAATCTCTTAATTTCTTAAACAGAGGAGACAAAATTCAATGTGGTCCTCTTGTTCCAGTCTCTGGGATCCACGTAAGGCAGAACTGCCTACAAAATGATCTCTGGAAAAAGGCCTAATTCTATTTGACTTACTAACACACTTGCATGTGTGTATGCAAATACACACAATTGACTATATTTACTTCAAGAATTTCGCCTTTTGTATAGTTATGGTTGATTGTACCTCAACTTCTCCAACCAAGGACCAAGGAAAGTGAAAATAACCACTTTGTCACAATGAAAAGAATTAAGGCCTGAAAGATTATAGTTTCTCATGAAAATCTGAGGCCAGTCAATTTCTAAACCACACTAAAATTATCCATTCTATATCCTGACTACTATGAATAATGCTTCCATAAAGACAGGAGTACAGGTATCTCTTTGAGATACCAATTTTGTTTTCTTTGGATATATAGCCAGAAGTGAAATTGCTGAATCATATGGCAGTTCTACTTTCAGGAACTTTCATACTGTTTTCCATCTGTCTATACCAATTTACATTCCCCCTAACTGTGCACAAGGGTTTCTTTTCTCCACATCCAAACCAACACTTGTCATCTTTGGTTTTTTGATAACAGGCATTCTAAACAGATGTGAGGTGCTAGCTCATTGTATTTTGGTTTATATTTCCCTGATAATTAGTGATATCGATATACCCATTGTCCATTTAACCTTAAAAAAAGAGGAAACCATGCCATTTGTGACACCATGGATGAACCTGGAGGACATTGCATCACATGAAATAAACCAGCCACAGAAAGGCAAGTACTTCATGATCTCACATATATGTAGAATCTTACAAAGTCAAACTCATATTTGCAGAGAGTAGAATGGTGGTTACCAGTGGCTGGGAGTGGGGCAAGTAGGGAGATGTTGATCAAAGTGTGCCAGCTTTCAGTTATAAGACAAATAAATTCTGAGGGCACCTGGGTAGTTCAGATGGTTAAGCATCTGCCTTCGGCTCAGGTCATGATCCCAGGCTCCTGGGATTGAGCCCTGCATCAGGCTCCCTGCTCAGCGGGGAGTCTGTTTCTACCTCCCCCTCTGCTGCTCCCCCTGCTCGTGCTCTTGCTCTTTGTCAAATAAATAAAATTTTTTTTAAAGATGAATAAATTCTGGAGATGTATAGCATGGTGATTGACTATAGTTAATAGCAGTGTATTGTATACTGGAAATCTGCTAGGAGAGGAGATCTCAAGTTTTCTCACTACACACACAAAATGTGAGATCATATCATGCTAACTAGCTTGACTGTGGTAATCATTTTGCAATGTATATCAAATCACTACCTTATATATCTTAAATATATGTAATTTTTATTTGTCAATCTTACCTCATTAAAGCTGGGGGGGGCGGAATTTGCAGTAGAATTAAGTGAAAGCCTTTCTGCAAGTAAATGAGTAATGCCTGATAGCAAAGCACAGGGGGAAACTGATTAGTAGGTTAGAACTGTAGCTAAAACCACCAAATAATTACAGCAAGGAGTGGATTCACTCTGACAAATGTAATGGAAAAGCAGGATGATACACATGAAGAAAGGACTCAAGTACGATATTATAAACACCCTTCATCTCTCTCCAATCATGTTATTAAAAATGATGCATAGATACAAAGGAATTTTCACATTAAAAAATATGAAATATATTTCTTTGTATTGTCTTATATCAGTCCCCACAGATTCATTGTAAGTTCTATTTCTATCACAAATTTCTCCTGAGGAAAGAAAACAAAGTATCCAGTGGTGACTCCAGAAAAATCTTAAAAGTAACGTTCATACTTTAAGCCCAGGCAGGAGGGTAATATGAGAAAGAAGTACAAGACACCACTTATTAATTTCATGCAATATGGTTTCAAATACTTATGATACTTGCTAGTCCTAGTTGACACTGACCAAAAGATTGCAGTCTTTCTACATGCAGAAGTCAATTTCCTAGACTTTTAATTATCTCAATTATCTCCCTGGAATTCCCTATTAATCTTCCAAATTCCCTATAAATCCCTCAAATATCACAAATCTAACAATACTATAAATACTTGGCATTTATTTGGTTAATTTAGAATGAAATTTCATTAATCTCAGGAGAGCTATTCTTCAGCCCCAGCAATCCGAAGGGTCAAGAAAATGACAATACACAAAGGACAGTTTTCAAAGATACTCTCTCCAGGAATAATTATAAAATGGCCAAAAGTCTTTAGTGCCCCCCCCCCCCAGTTCATAAATCTGTTCCCTTCTGCCCCGATATATGCTCACTATCTTCCTATTCTATTCCCATCTAAACTCGGTCTCTCGAGATACCTTAATGGTGTAAGTGACCTTTTCCAACTACTTCTTTCTGGGAGCTGCTTGCATTTCCATCTCCAGTCTTCTGAGAGTCTAAGTTCTTAGTACTTACTCATATAGATAAATGAAAAGGTACCCCTTAAGCAGAGCTTAGAACTCTAACATTAAAGACTACATTTGAGCAGAGTTTAAAAATTTTAATAAAGATGAAAGCACACCATTTTAGGGAAAACTTTGACATCAGTGAGCAAGTGATAAGCAGATGAATGAACTGGATGAAAAAAGAAAAAAAAAAATCTGGCCCTTGAAATTGCCAAGCCACAAAGACAACTGGCAGAAATACTGTTCAACCATGCCTTTGGGTACGCACACAGGTGACCAGACTCTGGTCTTTCCTTTGAAGATTTAGTAAATCAAATATCAGCATTGTCCCTGAGACACTTTGAATAAGCCACTGGGTTTATTTGGGGAAAATTTAGATCTCTTGACTTTTCCTCATGTCTTTGTTTCCTTTGGCTTCTCTCTAGTTGGCAAACAACGTGTCTCTGTTCTTGTTTGTGAATGTCTTTATTGATTCTGTTGTCACATTTATTTTCCTTGTACTAAACTTTAATCCCTGGTATATGCTTTGAGTCAATTTGTCCTTTGTTGCCATAAATGACCTTAGTCTATGCGCTCCTTAGTGGGATTCCTACGGAAGCTGGACAAACCTCCTAATGTTGTCACAGGGATTAAGGAATCATTTTGTAAGCTTCTGATTTGGCACTGAATTCCTTCTAGCATTTAACATTCTAAAAGTCTGTCACATTAAGAAAAAAAATCACGTCTAGATTCTAACTGATTCTCACTGCAAAGGATACCACTATCATATCTTATTTTCAAATGGTTTTATGTATCGGCATTATTTGTTAGACATTAAAAGCCATACAAATGGCACCTGGCTATCATATACTAGATTTGAACAGATACAGAGCTTTTCTGACAGCAGTCTGGATTTTTTGGAATTTTAAACCTCCATATTTTACTTCCAGAAAAACACCAGATATTCATCCACATTTATGATTAAAACTGAGTGCCATAACCACAAATCTATTGAGTATAAACTGTCCCTCAGCCTTAGCATCTGAAGCCTTTCATAGTCTTCCGCATATTGAGTTGGCTAAAATGAGCTTGAGTTATCTGCAGTTATTTGGAATTTACATGCCATGGAGGAAAATGTAAAATGTATCATAATAAATTACAGTTATATTTTCTGTTAGGAAAAAAAGAATTACAGTGAAGACAAAAAAACACTAAATAAATGTGTACCTGATGAGGAGAGCGCCCCCATGTGGTACTCCCCAAATACACTCTGCCCAAATAGGTAAATGCCTACCTGCCTTTAATGGTTGACAGATAATTTTATCAGGTCATGGTGCCCATCCTGTGCCCATTGCAGTCATTACTAGTGGATTTAGGCTTAAAATCTCAGTAGGACATTCTAAATAGCTATATACAATCGTGACTGGCACGTAAGATAAAATTTTAGTTTCTTTAGCTACAGAATCATTTAGGTAAACCATCCAAAGATAATCAAATTCACCAGGAACTAGTCAGACTCATGTCTTAAAGTCTGATTTCACATTTCATTCAGTAATTTTCTTTACATTTTAATAGTCCTATGTTAATTATTTGACTATCCAAAAGCAGACAGGAAAAGAATCTTAATCCTCCAACAAAATTACATCACCAACCATATAACCATATATTCTCTCTCTCACCCCTCAATCTGTCTCACACACACACACACACACACACACACACACAAACATACACACACCACACTGTGCTTGGAGCATCGTTTCACTTTGGGACCTCTTGGCCTTCTGTCTGTATCTTACTCTTACCAAGGCTATCTAATGATATGTATTCTATTATCTACCACCATCTCTACACAAATAGAGTCATACAATTTGTAACCCTGACTGACTCTATGAATAGTTCATGGAAACAAAGAATTGTGCATCCTAAAGTAAAATTATTGGGAAAAAAACATATATAGAATATACCTTCCAAGGACAGGGAAGGAGGTGAAAAGCCTCCAATTGCCCTGGCCCAGCTCTCGGTCAGCAGTCATGTCCTCCACATGATCTCCTCCAACACAACAGACCCACAGGCAGATCCAATTAGTCTTATCTTACAGAACAGAAAACTAGTGCCTGGAAAGGTTGGGTAGTTCACTTGAAGTCAGGCAAGTACTGTATCACAGATCTAGAATGATCTGATGTCAGTGTAGTTCACTGACACCACTAGAAAAATGGATGAGAAAATTGTAGGAAAAAGCATAAGTAGGTTTATGGGGAAAATTCATTCAGATGAAGTATAAGGAAGGGTTATGGCAAGATATTAGGGTTGCAGTGAAATAACCAGTACAAGTTAATTTATGCTGTGGTAACAACCCCCAAATCTCAGCAGCCTGAAGCTACAAGATTTATTTCTCCCTTATACTACATAGTTACTGCGGATTGATTTAAAGTTTTGCTCCATATTGTTCTCACATATCCCTCTCACCGGGGGATCCAGATTGAAGGAATTCATGTTGATAGAAAAGGTAGTATCTGGAACATTGCCAGTGGCCATAGGAGAAAGAGAGAGTGTTGAATTATCTCAAAACTTCCAGCCAGAGTGACACATACTACATCTTGCTCATATTTAATAGGCCAAACCAAGTCACTAAATTTCAAGGGCCAGACAGTAGAATGTGATATTCTACCGGACACCAGGAGGAGGAATGAAAATATTTGGTAGACATGACTAACGACTAACACAGTAGCCCTTGCTTACTTGATAGATGCCAACAGTGAAATCTAAGCACATTTATTTGTTTCAGAGCACCCTCTGTGATGTAGCCTCTATCTTCCAAATCTCATCCCAACAATTTCCCCTGGGAATCTATATTCCAATTATCTTGAAGAGTTATGCCTCCATAAGTATCAAGCTATGTTCTGCCCCAGGATTTTGCACATGAAGTATATTTTGCTTGAATTTTTCATTCCACCTGTGAATTCCTACTCTTAGGAATGCCCGGTGAATTCCTACTCCTCCAGCTCAGGGTTTCTCTGCCCTATAAACAGCCCAATCCATCCCTAATCCATATGTACCATGGCATTCTATTCTATTCCATTCTTTTCAAACAGTATTTGTTTATACGTAATTCTCATTCTGTTAGACTGTAAGTGTTCTGAACACAATTATCTTTAGATCATTGTTAGTAATAAATAATGTTTGGTTGAAGGAACAAAGTCATCTGCATTTTAATAGGGGACACCAAGATTTAGCAAAGAGAATATTAAACTTTCATTAATAAACCAGGAAAATTTTGAGGAAAAAAAATGTAGGACAGCAGGGGATAGTCATGTGGGCAGTAGCTTTTCATTCTTCACTGATAAAGCTAACATTTCAAAGGAAACTTTCCTTTTATTCTTTTAAATGTAACCTGATCATTTTAAACTAGAGGATCACATAAATGTGAATCAGATTGGGAAGTTATTTTTAAACTACCTTTACCTCTTAGAGACTTCCTCCTGGAAAATGAAATATGTCAAGTTTTCCCTAAATTGGTTTATTGAGAATTATTACTATGGTGAGCAATGCATTTACACATTTAGCAGCATTTACTTTCCATAGATACCCTGGAGATAAGCATTTAGTTTGCCCCCTTTTATGGAGAAGAGAACAGGGCCAGAGGAGGTAGTTAATTTGCACAAAATTACATGGCTGGTAAATGCATGAAGTGGGATTCAAATTCAAGACTTTTTGATGATGAAGCCATGCTATCAACAATGTCATTTATGCAATAAATGTAGTAAATAAATTTATCATATGCCTGTGTTTATTCTAATAAATTATCCTACCCTATGTTTAACTAAGGATCTTCTCTTTACACTGTTTTTATTCAAAGAGCATTGACAAATTATAAACTTATAATAGTTTGGGACTCGTAAATTTTGATGAAATCATACTTGACAAACAGCTATAGTTTTCTATAAATTTAGGGCCTATGTTGGGCCTGGTGCTACATGGTGGTTACACATCCAGAAATCTGAAGACCATCCCACATACTCCGACTGGCACATATCATTGGGTAGAATATGTCCTTGAATTCTTTGGTACTTTTGACATTTAAAGGGAAAAAAAGCAATGCATTTGTTTTTTAGGAACTTCTCCTACCAAGAATTTCCTAATATCACAGTGGAACTGCCAAAGAATTCTAAAACACATTCTCCAAAGTACATATAATTGGCCCTAGGCCAGGTCTTCACAAGTATTCCTTTCAGGACTCTAACTGTAACCACCTGTGCCAAAAGTATTTTTATCTGAAGGCTCATCTAATCTCTGAATCTAAGTCAGTTCTCCAAAGTCCCTGTGAAGCATACAGCCAGGAACTTCATTCCACCATCCAACATAAACTGATTTTTATAGTCCTTTACAGACATAGTTTTATGGAGAAATATTAAAAGTGTCTTCAGGGGTGTCTGGGTGGCTCAGTGGGTTAAAGCTTCCGCCTTCAGCTCAGGTCATGATCCCAGGGTCCTGGGATCAAGCCCCGTATCAGGCTCTTTGCTCAGCCGGAAACCTTATTTTATTTATTTTATTTTATTTTAAAAAAGTAAAAAATAAAAATAAAAGTGTCTTCAAAAAGTCTTCTTGGATAGAGATTTTACTTGTTAATTCCAGCTTTCGGTGATTTTTCTGTACTTAGAATTTGTCTGAAAGCCCTAACAAAAGAAAGTTGCTTGTTTCAGCAATAAGAAAACCCAAAGAACATATTTCATTGGGGCACATAATTAACATGACTGTTCAGTAAATTTTACCTTCCAGAGAAATCAGGATGAGTAATTACTGAAGAAAGAGTGCCCAAGTAGTTCTGCTGTAGTGGCAACCAAACAGGCCATGCTCCCTCAGAATGATTTCCCACAAATCATTTCATTGACGTTTCTTAAGAGAGTCATTTCAACCCAACCTGATACTTACTCAAAGTCCAGGCTCAGACAGATAACCCACCCTCAGACATTCCACAAATTATTACACAGTGTTTATTCATGGACTATCTTGGTCTCCTTTATATAGATTAATTTCATGATTCTTTCTCAGTGATATTCTTTTCATTCATTCATTCCTTCAGGGCTAGAACTTATTTTGTAGCATTTTTAATTAATTTTTCCCCAAGACACTATTTTTTTCAGTTTTGCCTGGTAAATGACAGCATAAGGAAATTACATTTTCCACGGTAATGAAAAGTGGATGTCATAAAGGAACATCTTAATAATAAATATCATTATCCTAATATCACAAAATAATAAATTATCCAAATACCAAAAATACAAAAAACAATAAATGTCTTAAATTCTCATGTATGGATGCTACAACAGGATAAAAAGGAAGACAGATACATTTGTAGAAATGTAGGTTCATACACATCAGACCCAGGCCAAAACACATTCAATTAACTAAGCGATTTTTTTTTAAGGGGCACCTGGTTGACTCAGTCAGTTAAGCATCCGACTTCTGATTTCGGTTCAGGTCATGATCTCACGGATCAGGGGATTGAGCCCCACATCAGGCTCCACACCCAGCAGGGAGTCTGCTTGAGGATTCTCTTTTTCTCTCTCCCTCTGCATCTGCCCCTCTCCCTGCCTGCTCTCTCTCTTAATTAATTAATTAATTTTAAAAGGAAAACATGTGATCTTTTTAAGTGTGCACATATATGAAAATGCAAACATTAAAGTTTATGTAATAGGTCTTTAATGAACTATGTGTTTCGGTATATATGGTTGTTAAGATGATTTTGGACTTGTGCAGACTTCAGTTCAGATCCTGCCCCTGGAACTCATTATTCTCATACCCTTCAGAAGATTTCTCAATCTCAGTGATTCCTATACTATTCACCTATAAACTGAGAATATCAATATCTAAAACTTAAGGTTGTGAGAGGATTAATACAACTGAGTTGATTTATATAAATAAAGTACTTGGGATAATACCTGGCGTAATCTATATGTTAACAAGCAATATTTTTGTTCTCATTACCTCATCATTTAGAAACAGGTGCTGAATGTGATGCTTTGCAGAAGCGTGCAAGTAAATGCATGTTTGGTGTACACATCTATATATGTAAAAAGAAAGAAATCAAGAGCAAGAAGGCATGGAAGGTAACAGCACATACATTTAGAAATTTGATGAAGCACCCAATTATAGTCATGAATTTAATTTCAGAAAGAAAGTAGAACTCTTTGTAAGTAATATTACCATTTATCAGAAGTCACATGCAATTCTTATTTGACAAAAACAGAAATAGACTAGTAATTTAAAATGTTTCTGACTGCTGAATCTAAAATATCCAATTAAGCAGATACTTTAGGGAGACACAATATTGGTATTTCCAGAGTTTCTAAACTTCTGGAAGCAGTCCCTATGAGGAAAGTTGCTATGGCACTGATTTATTAGCTCTTGGCTTCTGCTGTTTTAAGTGATTGTTTCTGCAGATGGAAAACCTTCTTGGAAAAGGAATAGAGAAAATTAAGCTTCTTTCATTGAAATGTTCCCAGAACAATAAGCACTGTTCTTCAGTGACCTTCATGGTTGCTAATCTCAGCTGAGGGCACTTAAACTGTAGATTTTGGAACAATAATCCTGGACATACTTCCTCATATCATCAGTATGAGTTTCTTTAAACCATTGGAAAAAGAGAAGTAAAATGTCTGGCTTAGTAACTGTCTTAGAAAACACCCAAAAGATCTAAGGGAAAATCCAGAAATTGGGAGATAATGACTATAACAGAAAATATGTCAGAGATTGTATTATTCAAGACATGTGGGGAGTCTTCAACAAATAATCAGAAAAAAAAGATTTAAGCAAGAAAACTGGGATGTTTATTTAATATATCTCAAAAGTACATGGGAAAAATTATCCAGTATCTTTGTTCTATATAAACACTTAGAGAATGGTGTAGAAATAAGCACTTCCCTTGGTAAAGGACCTGGGTTCAAATCAGTTTTATCACTAAACAACTAAGCCACCTTGGGCAAATGATTTTGCTGAGTCTCAGTTTGCTCATAAGTAAAATGATAATGAAAATACTTAGCCGATTCTTAGGAGGATCAGTTGAAAAAATGTATTCAGAAAACATAGCTGAGAACCTGATATAAGGCACTAAACAAATGTTAGTTTCACATATCTCTGAATACCTACAACCTCAGTATAAACTGACAGCTGTGTGAGATACACCATGGAAAATACTTCTGACCAGGGCGATAAAACTACATTATTTGGCCGATTCAAGCACTATCCATTATGTGAAGGCATTACTTTGCTGGAGTTGACTTTTATTGCATCTTGAGATTTAATCTCTAATATTAGAAATTTTAAGAGTCAATTGTTAAACAATTGGTAAACTGAAATGGGCCCTTGTGGAGATCAGAAGATATAACAAAAAAGAGGTTTTCTGTTTGTCTGTTTGTTGTCAGAGATCCAGTTTACTGGGACATCACTGACTAGATGAAAGGACAGAATTCAAGAAAAACAAGAGTGGGTAGAACCAAGTGACTTTTCCTTAATAAAATGTTGAAATTAGTATTTTGGAAATTTTTTCAAGAATACTTTTAATTCACAGACTAATTGGTTGATAATGTACATCTTAGTTTTGGTTCAGGAACCTATCTTTTCACCACTCTGTGGATCTTCGATTTCTAATATCACATTGGCTCTTTGCTTTTCACTTCTGTTCTTCTACACCAAGTGCTACTCAATTTCCCATCCTTGTCTCGTAAAAAAAGGTATTTCTGTAATATGCTTCATTCTTTCATACATTTAACAAATAAATCTTGTGCCAGGCCCTGGGGATACTCAAGATATCTACAGTCTAATGTCTAGTATAACTAACATCAGGTACTTTTTGTAAGAACAGAGCTTTCATTATCTTAACAACCCAATAAGATTACCCCTATTTTACAGAAAGGTAAACAGTTTCAGAGACATTTAAAATTTGCCCACTGCTCAAGTGTCTGCAGCTGGCAGTTAGAATTGGAGCCAGGCAAAATGGCTCCAAAGTGCATGTTCTTGAGCTTTATTTGAGGCTCTTTGAGATGGAGAGCAGTTGAAAATTGGTAACAAATAAATGCAATAAACGGCCAAGTTTTGTAAGAGTTTTTAGAAATTATTGGGGCATCTGGGTGGCTCAGTCTGTTCAGTATTTGACCCTTGATTTCAGCTCAGGTTTTGACCTCAGGGTCCTAAGTCAAGACCGCATTGGGCTCCATGCTGGGCATGGAGCCTACTAAAAAAAAAAAAAAAAAGAAAAGAAAAGTTTTTGGAAATTAAATTTCCACAGCCCTGGTTTATCTAGTCCTGACTTTGTACTCCACAAATGCATGCAGTGCTAAACTTCCAGTGTATGCACTGCAAAACTGCCAGGTGCTTCCTGCCCTAGTGAGATCTCTGTTTCTGTCTCTCTTTCTTCTTGAAGCTTGGTCAGTAATGCTTTGCAAAGGAGGGGGAGGGTGCAATTTTTATAAACCATTATAAAAAAGAATATATTTCCCATCACAGGCTCTATATGTAGGACCTTAGATCTTTCCTGTTTAACCATTTTTATGCCCATTATATCAGATAATATTGGTTCTTATTCAAGATACATCTAATTACTAAAATACATGACAGTAACAAATTTAATGAAAAGTTTAGTTCTGTATATTAGACCACAGCCTAATTAGACCACAGAAATAATAACATTCACAATTCAACACATGGTAAATGCAAGTAGCACACGTTAGGTTATTTCTCAGAAGTAATCCAATCTCTATAGTGATTCAGAACTGGCTAACGTGATGAGAAATTATTAACACTTGATGAACTATGATCAAGTTTTTATTACATGTCACTCAAAAAGTAATATTTTCAAGACGAAAAACTTGGGGACTGTCTCAGGAAGTAGACTGAAGTGGGGATTAACAGGCAGGAAATGTATTAAGGGCCCTTGGAATTAACAACCACGGAGTGGAGGGAAAGCAAGCAGATCAGATAAAGGAAGAAATCAGCTGCTATGTAGTCAACAAACGCTTTAGTCAATCCCATGGGGAATTGTGGAGCCAGGGTAGGCCAGTGGCCTGGCCTTTAGTGAATTAGTTAGACGGTGATTCTTGGCCTGGGAAGGGAGAAGTCCGCTGAGGGAGGCAGGTGAGGCAAATGCTGAAGAGGCTGTTAGCACTCCCAGCTGCTAGGGCAGTAGGTCCTTCATTCCTGAATGGGGCTCTGGTTGGGGCATCATAGCATCCATGACAGAGACATATAGAACTCTGAAAAAGAAGAGTTAGAAACTAAAGAAGATTTTTTTCACCAATAATTCCAAAGATCTGTTCTTTGCTGAATATGGGTGACCAACTGACCAACACCAATAATTCAGAGAGAATTATTCCCAGGCTGGAGCAGGATGACAGAATAATATCTCACAGCACTTTTATCTACATGTCTTCATAACTGGAGTTTACTACGTGGAGTGACCTCCAGCATACAGTTCCCATTTATAGCATTATTTTTCATAAACTTTATACTGATTGCTTTCCTACTGCTGACCCTTCTACCAATTTATCTCCATGTCTTTCCTTAACTCTTGACTTGACACTAAGTCTTATTTTCCAAGCAACAAATACCAGTTCTCCCTTTAGTGTTCAAACAGCAAGCAGGGAAGGGAAAAAAAAAAAAAAAAGCAGACATTTATAAAATTGCTAGGGTGTGGATTAAAACATTACAAATAGAGAAACACATAATTACAAATAACCACTCCTTCCCACCATACTCTTCATGCAAGTTCACCAGAAATGGGTAACAGATTCTATTATCAAAAAGTATTTAAATCAAGCCAGAGGTATCATTTTTGTTTGGAATAAGAAAGACAATTACAACTAGTAATTTTGTAGTATCATAATATGCCTATACAACAGAATGAGTTTCTAGAAGGAAGAGTAATTTATTAAACAATATAATGTCTCATCATCAAATACTTCAATGACTTTCAGTATCTGTCAGTGCTATAAGTAGCATTCAATGTAACTCTCTAAAAGTATATCTTGGAATTTCCAAGTTATAGGAATTGCCATGCAAATGTTCAACATATACTTGAGTATTTATTATGGGTCAGTCACTGTTCTAAGCACTGGGATAAAAAAGAAAAAAAAAAGAAGAAGAAGAAGAATCTATCCTAATGTAATTTTATCCTAGTAATGGAAGATAAAAAATAAAACAAGTAATTTTGAATATTACTTTAAAAACTACTAAAAAATAAACAACAAAATAAGCAAACAAATAGAGTAAACACAGTAGACACAGGCTTTGCAGAGAATCTAAATAGGGTGATCTGATAGAGACGACTGCTCTAGACTGAGTAGTCAGGAAACATCCTTCTGTGGAGTGACTCCTAAACTGAATGACAAGAAGGCTTTGGCTCCTCAGTGATCAAAGAGAGAGCATTCTAAGCATAAATAACAAATGGAAAAAGCCTCAAGGCAGGGATAAATTTAACATGTTCAAACGTCAGAAAGAAAATTAGCTTGATTGGAGCTTTGTGAACAAGGATGGATGTGAGAAGCAGTGAAGTGAGAGAACAAAGCAAGGGTCAGATCATTGCCATTTCATAAACCGGAATAGGTGGAAGAAGAAGGAAATAAATAGAGTAGGAAACAAAAAAAGAAAAAGAGTAAATAAATGGAAGAAGCTAAGGAGAGAGGAAGAGGGGAAGAAGAAAGGAAGACAAGACAGCAAGCTTTTTGGAGCCATAAAATACCACTGCTGTCAGAAAGCATAAAATCTTGTGGAGGAGATAAACTCTTAATGTAACAAAGTAGAAAAAAAGGCAACAGAATTCTGAGGGAGAATTAAATCAGACTGGGCTGGGGTTCTACTGCCTTTGACGGGGACAGTCACAAGAAGTCCCATGACTACAGCATGGGCTTGGCTAGATGTCAGGGGGAGAAAGCCGGAAATTATGGAAAGACACTAATCTTAAATCAAGTTATTAGAACTACAAGATTTTTATTAAGATGGGGTTTGTTTCTGGGAGGTTATAGTACAGAAACTAGGTTAGTGCCAAACTCTGATTATAGGCCCAATGAGAAGAAACAGATACAGGGGTCATGAAGGTAGAGGTCTGAAATTTATACAGAGTGAAGGACACAAATCAATACGATAGAGGTTCAGTAGAAAAAGAAACGATTTCAGGTTAGAGGACAAAAGAATTGTTTCTTAGAGAGGCTGAGTATTGATTATGTCCAAACCGGGAGGGGTTGTGTTTGAGAGAACGTGCCTCCCACTGAATGTTCTACAGGCCACACTCTATGGAATCACAGGCACACTTTTGGAGCCCTACTTTAGTTGTGTCTGGCCTCTCAATTACTCTGAAACTCATGGGTCCTTTTGTGAAAGAGGAAGTATATATTCCCTTATTTTTCTTAATATCTCCTGGATATATATATATATATATATATATATATATATATATATAAAATATATTATATAATAATATAATAATTACTCCTGGAAATTTTACTTTATTTTTTAAAGATGTATTTATTTATTTATTTATTTATTTATTTATTTATTTATTTGAGAGAGAGAGCATGGGCACATGAGCAGGAGGAGTAGAGGGAGAGGAGAACTTCAAGCCAGTTCCAGGCTGAGCACAGAGCCCAATGTGGGGCTCTGTTTCACAACCCTGAGATCATGATCTGAGCTGAAACCAAGAGTCAGAAGCTTAATGGACTGAGCCACACAGGTGCCCCCTGGAAATTATACTTTCTGGTCATAATTCACATTTCACACCATAATTTCATGGTGTGAAATATAATGAAGTTAGTCTCATATAATCAAGCCCAAGCCATTAAGCTAGAGTGGATTGTCATAGTGGAGAGGTGGTGATTAATATCCAATAATGCACATTATTAAACAGAAGGGGCCATTTTAGTAAAGTCTCATAGAGATTAAAAATAAGCACTGTATGTAATAGAAAAGATATGATTGACAGCTTGCTTATCTTCCATATTTATGGCACAATTTAATAATGAAATAATTGTTAGAGTCACCTATTGCCTTGATTGAACTGAGATTCATTATTCAACTCTGGCAGTATATGAAAATACTCACTTTTATCACTTATTATTTTTTTCTGTTAATTATCTTTGGAATCGTGATATGTCTCTCTTCTCTCTGGTTAGGCAGCTTGGTGATTTGGAAAGACTACTTAATTAATAATCAAAAGAACTAAATCCTAGCCAGAATTCTGGTACTTTATTGACAGTGGGGGAAAAAAATAGCAATTTCCATGAAGCAGAATCATATCTGTTTTATTAATACTAAGTTCTCAAAACCCAGTAAGGACATGGATAAAGAAGTTATACAATAAGTATTTTTTTTAAAGATTTTTTTTAAAGATTTTATTTATTTAGTTGACACACAAAGAGAGATCACAAGTAGGCAGAGAGGGAGGCAGAGAGAGGGGAAGCAGGCTCCCTGCTGAGCAGAGAGCCCGACATGGGGCTGGATCCCAGGACCCTGAGATCATGACCTGAGCCAAAGGCAGAGGCTTAACCCATTGAGCCACCCAGGTGCCCCACAAGAAGTATTTCTTATACGAATGAAAGAAGTTGCTGAACCTTCTGTACCTCAGCTTTCTCACTGAAACATGGCAATGATATAAGTATACTACCTACTTTACATGTCATTAGAAGTTCCTGGAAAATTATAACTCATACGTAAGAAAATTGTTTTTATTCTAAGCAGTGCTAAAATTCAAACTCTATTCTCTTAGAAGAATTGATCTACTTCACAATGGCTCTCTGTAAGCTTCTTAACTGATTTTTCAGATTAGTTGAAGAGGAAAAAAGCAGAGATAACATTTTGAAAGGACTAATATAGAAGCCATTGTTATTTGTGCTTCATCATCTGTCTTACTGGAACAGAGCAAAGTTAAGGATAATTTTTAATGGTACATAACCCAACAATCATATGTACTTGGCACAGATGTGTGTTTTCGTACTTTTATTTGAATAGATATCTGGTGTTCTGGTAATCGAACTAAAACAAAGTAATGAAGTCACAGTCACAACATCTGGTTCAGGATTTCCTTATTGTAAGGTTCATCAATTTAATGTCCCTGCACCTTAATCCATACAGACTGACATTGCTCTGGATGTGTATTGCCTTTTTCTCCTCTGAATAAAGAAACTATTTATTTCACAAAAGTCAATGGAGTACTTACTGGGTGAATGACAGTGAACACAATATAAGTTAAGTCAACACAGCAGAATGGGAGAAAGAGACACAGACAAGATCCACACTAAGAGGTGGTAAGAATTAAATGAGAGCTCCTTGCTACTTCCCCTCCTTCCCAGAGGTAACTTTGCTGCCAATGACATAGGGAGCTATCAGGTAGGAAAGCAGTGCCTGTTCTTTTCCATTTCAATATGGGGCATAACTGGAGAGTTTTGACTGCTTTTCTTGAGAATACTCAAGTAATGGATAATAAAAACAAAAAGAAAACAAAAAAGAAATCTCCTTCCAACTACCTTCAGATCTGAGGAATGTAGCTAAGTGAAACTACTCATCATCAAGATAATTTTTACATTGACTATATTTTGGCTCTATAGTACAGATCCTAACTTCAGTGTTTGGTCCTGATAATTTTCTGGGTCGGTAGTGGAATTAGCTGCCTAAGACCCCACACAATGCAACAGAAAATCTCCAAGACTGAGACCTTAATGGTGTATTAAATTTAATTTGACATGCAGAAGAGACCAACGTCATTAACTGGAAATACATACCATCAGGCAATTTAGAGCTGGCTATCTAGTTCATCCACCCAACCAATTTACCAGATATTCCAAGTAACAGTTGGTCACATTAACTACCAGGTTTAGTTAAATCTGCATCAACATTTGAGGCAGTCTAACTATTTGGCTAATTTAAAAAGAAACTTTCAGAAATCTTGGGAAGGTTCCTTTCTAACAGATACAAAATCCTAGTGGTACTAGGATTTAGTAAGGAAAGGCATCTTGTCATCTTTACTATATCTTTCCCTCCTGGCTTTTTGTTGTTGTTATATAACAAAAGGTATATTCATTTTAATATTAATGAGCCATGCAAGTTTAAGAAGTGTCTCATCCTACTAGGAAAGATGTATTCACTGAAAGGCAGTAATTTGTTTTCCTGCATGATAGCTACCACTAGTTGTTCAAGATGAAATTAGGCAAAGAACTCTTCCAATGGAAATCAACTTATCATACCTTATGGCACGACTGTGATCGTGGACTATCTACTAGAATGAGGTCAATACTAACAGCGAAGAAAAACAAGACAAATGCAAAACACACTACAAAGAAAATTTAAGTAACAACAAGGTACAAATCATAACAGTATATATTTTGAATGCTAAAATCATATTTAGCAAAAGAGACTTTAAAACACAAAACATTCACCACTCTTTTTTTAAAATGTAGGCCATCATGCTTCATACTTATTAAATTAGTTTTCCAAGCAACATGATCATATGGGGACACAGATGTCACAGATACATAGAAATTTAGCAATTTGTTTTAGGATTTCATTCCACAGGTAGATAGAGATACACTGATATTTTCAAGGTTGAATTTAAATGAAAGTAGTTCATATTTACTCAGTCCAACACTGATGAACCAAAGAATCTTAACTGCCCAGACTAGATTTTGAATTTTTATCTTTTAGACCTATGTCTTACAGCTAATAATTCTGTATTTTACTCTTGAAATAAAAAATAATCACCCATTAATCTTTGAACAAAGGCTTAAATGTTACTCTACTACTGTATTCATATAGAGGATGATAAAAGGAGCAGAATAAAATTATTCTAGAAGATTTCATCATAACTAAAGCAGAAGCCAGGCATGATCACTAAAAGTGTGGGAATCCCTATACCACCTAGATGATTAGGAAAGGGGTTATTAGCTAAGCCATCGTCTGAAACCCACTGAGTCACTGGTCCCTTTGAAAAATGATTGGTCATTCTTTTCTAAAGATGGGTTTTTAAATTTAAGAGAAGCTTCAAGCAGCTGAGCTGAAAGATAAAAAGAACAGAGATCTTGCATGGGTTTAGATTTCTCTTCTTAGGCAAAGGATTGAGGTAAGATATCAAAATCTTTGCTTTCATAATTTTAAGAACCCAAATCAGTCAACTCAGAAGGATAAACTATCAGGGTCCCCCTCAATGCTTACATAGATCAGTAATTTGAACTAGACAAGGAGTTTTTACACCTGGAGAACAAGAGATAATATGCTTCCATAGGTTGCATTATAAATTCATATTACAGTTTAAATATTTTATATTACAGATTTTATAATCGTTTTCCTTAAATTAGAGAAATATTGACTCAGTTGCTCAGTTTTAATGTATTTCATGTTATTAATCTTTTAAAAAGACTTGTATCTGTTATGGACTATTGTCAGATCTTTATTATAGTATTTTTATTACTATGTTAAATAGACATTAAAACTGCTTTCACAATAAAGACCTAGTTCACTGACCCCCGTCGTGGACCTTCCATGATCAGAAGGACCCATTTCCTGATGTACAGACCAGTGCAAGCAATGAGGCCATCTTGTTCATTAACTCATTCAGCTACATCCCATGCCACCAAAGGAATCATTTGATCAAGCTAAAAGGACAAGCAAACAATTCTGTTTTTTTTAAACAACTGCTCTGAGAAAAAGAATAGGTTCTGTTATATTTATAAAGCTACCTTTTTTATTTTAAATCCTAACATAAAAGTAAATACTACAGAACTCACCCAACTACACTTCTGATCAAACAATATCACCACTTATTGTTATGATTTTTACATGGAGTGTCCATTTAAAGCTCAATTTCACAATTTATTTTCTAGATATTTCATCTGAAAATGAAAACCATAATTCTTCTTGGGCTGCTGGGAGCCACAATGTCAGCCCCAGTAAGTGATTTCACGGTACATCTAAAATCATTGTGTGAAACCTGTAACAAATCCTTCTTTGACCATCTCTGTTTTTCATTTTTTAGCTTATCCCACAGCACCTGATGTCTGCAAGCAACAGCAATGAGGTTAGTTTAAATACTTATAAGCAGCTCTCCATTTTGTTTTCATTTTTGTTTTTTAAGGAAACTCAGTGGAGAAGAGATTAAAACCTTCGTTCTTCAGCTTGCTCTTTCTCAAATAGACAAATCTTTAAAAAGGAGGGGAGAGGCAGGCACCTGGGTGGCACAGTCAGTAAAGCCTCCTACTCTTGATTTTGGCTCAGGTCATAATTTCAGGGTCTTGAGATTCTCTCCCCAGGCTCAGCACTCAGCAGGGAGGCTGCCTGGGATTCTCTCTCTCCCTCTCCCTATCCCCCTACTATGCTCTCTCTCTCTCTCTCTTTCTCTAAAATAAATAAATAAGTATTTTTAAAGCCTTAATTAATTTCTCCTAATTCCTATCCACTAGCTCTTATATCGAATGCATTTCCAACGTTCATGTTTATTTGGTATACCAGTTTTTTCTACAATATTATTTGCTCCCCATCTGAGTATAAAATCTTTAAAGGCAGAGACAGAATCTCATATATCTTTTTATTCTAATAGCGCCCAATATGGGTGTATATAGGTGTTTAAGAGTGTAAAAATGACTGACTAAACCACAGGAATGGGCTAAAGTTGTGCAATCTCAGACCCAGTGGAGGAGAGGTCGTTAAATCCCAATCTCTAATCACTGTAATTTAGTACAAGCTTAGTGAGAAAACACCCCTAGCAGGAAACTGATCAGTCAGCCCTGGCTTGTTCTATGTTTGTAGTAAACCTTGTTCTCAATAGTTTCATCATGTGTAATCATCTTGTTTTCATATTATCTTTCCTTTTCTAGTTACTTCTGAGTCTTAATAATGCTCAACTTCAACCACTACAGCTTCAGGTACCTTGATAATTATTTTAAGAATGCTTTTCGACTGTTTATTTCTTACAGTACTTTGTAGAGAACAAAATGTTCACTGATTTCATTTCCGAAGTCTCAATTTTTAAGATTATGAATTTGTCCCACATATTCTAATGACCATGTGTTTGAAGACAAAAGTAAAAGCTGTAATCTGACTAACATTTATTGAAAACTTGGTAAGTGCCAGGCACAAATTCTCACAACTGTGAGATAGTTAAATGGACTATTTACACACAGTCATACTCAACTATGAAAAAAAAAAAAAAAAAGACTTAAAACCAGTCTGGCAACTGTAGAAACCAGACTCTATCCCTGTCTGCCCCAAATTTTTTTATGAGCACTGGGAAGTTGGCATTGTTCATGCTACTTGCACAGCTCATAATGTGCTAAGATTCTGTCCTTTTTTATAATGCAGCAATGGAATAATAGAAATTGTCTACATTTTCCCTTTTTCTTGCTCAGGAATGATTTATATTCTTTGCAAAATGGAAGAGAAATGCTTCCTTTCTTTCTTTTGTATCCTTCCAGGGCCCATTTAATTCGTGGATCCCTCCTTTCTCTGGGATTCTGCAACAGCAGCAGCAAGCTCAAATTCCAGGGCTCTCTCAATTCTCCTTATCAGCTCTTAACCGGTTTGCTGGACGGTTCCCAAATCAAATGCCTTTCCCAGGATGGGTCAATTTTGCCCAAGGAACCCAGGTGGGACAGCTGGACCCCTCACAGCCTCAAACAGCACCGCAGAGCCATCAGGGCCCTAATCACGTAAGTCAGGCCTCTCCCATCCTGTTCTGAGGAGATAGAACACACGTTGAATGTGAAAATGAGTAGGAATCATCTTTAAAATAAGACAGGAGTTACTGAGAAAGACATTTTTCTCATTATTTGCTCTACCATCACTGGAAGTACTTCCTTTTCTGATTTCTAACATGAAAAAATACCATTTAAATCAACTGTTCTATCACAGCCACAAATCAAGAGTGTTAAAAACACATCTGAGAAGAGATAATTAGGGAAATTTCCTCTTTAAAGAAGAAACAGTTTGCATTAAGGATATCCATATAACATGACCTTTTGTTGTCACAGAAGTCTTTAATACAAATTGTAAATGTATATGACTAGATCTAAGAAAAACAGCTCTGGAATTTTACATTAAGAAGTCAAGTATAACTGAGGTGTCTGGGTGGTTCAGCTGATTAAGCATCCAATTCTTGATTTCAGCTCAGGTCATGATCTCAGAGTCGTGAGATTGAGCCCCATGTGGAGCTCCGTGCTGGGCGTGGAGCCAACTTAAGATTCTCTCTCCCCCTCTTTCTCTGCCCCTCCCTGCTATGTGCACTAGCTCTCTCTCCCTCTTAAAAAAAAAAAAAAAAAAAAAAAAAAAAAAACAGTCAAGTATAACTTTTTTATACCTCTTTTGGCAGGTTATGCCCTATGTGCTCTCCTTCAAAATGCCTCAAGAGCAAGCTCAGGTAAATGAGTAGAATACCACCACTCCTACAGACAGATGGCTAACTGTACTCTCTATCTAATGCTTTCTTTTGCATTTGTAGCTCTGACTCCTAGAGCAGGGCTATGAAAACTAATATAATTATCACTTTTTAGTACCACTATTGCTAGGCTGGCATCAGTTTGATAATGTTAGGCTCACTTAATAATGCTAAGGAGAGTCCCCAGAACCCCTGAGTTTCCGGGGCATTACTCTATTGGGAATAAAGGAGCTCAATAAACCATAAGTCCTGGTCCCTCTGCATGGTGTTTGTAGTGGTATTTGGAAACTCAAGAGAAATACCATGGACTGACTTTGCTCAACCCTAAATTTTGTTTCAGAGGGAGATGCATTAAAATGATAAAATATGATATGATGTAGAGATAAGAAACACTTGCCACATTATTTGGCACTCGGAGCATTCTGTTCAAAATATTACCAGGTTCTTGTATATTTTCAATTATTTCTATATTACAACCAAATGGGGGGATTTCCATTAAATAAGAAACCTTAAAAGATGAATGCCAATTAGTATACTCATTAGAGTAATATGGAAAACTCTCTCCAGATTAGTTTCACCTAATTAACTTTACAATAGACTAGGTTCAAAGAAATATGGACATGGATAAATTATTCACCAGCAGAGTACTGACTAGTTCATAAAATGTTACACCACTTGACTCTCCTGTAATCATAATTATGTAATTTTTGTCCCACACTCATTATAAAATAAAAGTTACTTCTAGACATTACCTCATTCTATGCCAGAGCATTTAGAGACTTAGATACATGGTAAGTGGGATTACTTCATTTTAAGGATCAGGGAACTAAGTCTTAATGAGATTGAATCCCCAACCCTAATCAAAGTAAGTAGCTGAGTTGGAATATAATTCTTCATCCTTCCTCAACCACTAAACCAGTGGTTCTCCACCCTAGCTTTGCATCAGAAGCTCTGCTGGTAATTTTGAAAATTACAAATGCCTAGACCCTACCCACACCTAATGAATCAAAACATGATGAGTAGATCCCAAATACGATTATCTACTAAAATGCTCAAGAGGTGATTTTAATTCTTAGCCAGAAATAAGAACCACTGCATAAAATGTACTTCTCAAACTATAGTTGTTGTTGTTTTTTTTAACTCTTGTGTTTAATACAGTCTCTTACTTAATTAGGCAGGGACACAAACATACTAATCTCTATATATGTACTAAGATCCCCATTTTCTATAAACACATATGCATGTATAGACACACACAGGCATAAATGGAAGCCAGTACATGATAATGTGGATGGTAACGTTGCAGGTGATTTATTTCTTCCTTGTCTATTTCTGGATATTCCAAATATTCTAAAAAGTCTTATGGATTATCTTAATAAAATGGCATTTATTAAAGGCAACACATTCTTGAGAATTCATTCATTATCATAGCACCTCTAACATTCTTGTAGAATAATGATTCTCAAAATATATAGGGAAAATGTGCAGCAAGTCAGCCATGACTTCTTAGATATTCACAAAGTAAACTGTACATTAAGTTTGTATATAAAGTATATATATATAACAGCTTATATATATATATATATATATATATATACAGCTTATATATATATATACACACATACACACAGAGTTTGTATACAAAGTCCATGGTGCCCTTTCTTAAAATTTAAGCCTATTATTTTGCTACTTCTTTCATGCATTTGGCCAAGCAACCTTGAAACAAAGTCCAACGTCATATACAATATGAGTTATTTCTAAAGTCTGAGAAGGGCTGTTTCATGCATTATTTTGATCATAAAATTATTAGATATATAAAATTGTTAGATATAAATATATAATAATATAAAATTATTAGATATATAAAAATTATTAGATATAAAATTATTAGATATAAACTTTTAAAAGGCCTCTGCTGATGTCAAGGAAGCTCTTACATACCTTTCTTTTACAAGTAGATGCTGCAGTACTATCCAGTCTACATGCTCCTACCCTGGGAACAATCTCAACAAAGAGCCACACAGTCACCTCCACAAACGGGACAGCAGCAATTTGAGGAGCAGGTACTGCTGTTTGATTTTAGTCTGACTAGTTCCATCTGAGACTAGAGAGACAATAAATTTTCAAAGGAGAGACTATTTGAGTGTATTTACTGCAAAAGCTCAACAGCCTGAACTGGTAGTCACAAAAAGATACAGTGTGTTATCCTAACATATCACTAACTTTGAAATGTTCAAAGGCTGGATTTTAAAAGAACGAAGTCGGTGAGTGGACTTCAAGAAAATCGGAGGCCAAAAGATGAATCATCTTGGCAAAATTTTTTTCTAACTTTCAAAAAGCTACCAGGATCCTTCTTGTCATGTTTACATGTGGTTATTGTAAGAAAAAAAAAATAGCTTCCATGATGGAAGGCACTTATGATCACTAGATACAATTAGATAACATTACTATGAGTTTTATGGACCTACAGCACATTTTTAGAATTCTAATGTAATTTCAAGTGGCCCATACATAACTAGATTTCTTTTAGGTATAATGGGGGGGGAATTAACAGTTTATCACCACTCTAAAGCCAAATTAGAGAAAACTGAAAATTGTGCTTTAAGTGACTGGTAGTAGTAATTCTAATTAAGTTGTGTTAGAAATTTAACCTCAAAGTCGTATGGTATTAAAAGGATGCTTGGTAAATTAACAATAATTTTTACCACCTAGAATATATGAACTTTCAAAAAAGCATTTAATGTAATATAAATATATATATAAAATTTTAAATAATCATTTATTATAAAATTATGACAAAATCATCACAGCAAATTTAACACATTTTCCAAAAATCTGACAGATGCCATTCTATACTCAATTTGGATATATTCCAGTACAAGCAGAACCTGTAAGTAATGCATACTTTTCATTTAAAAAAAAAAACACTAACTTTTGAAATGATTCGCTTCATAGCATATTAAATCTATGAGCACCCTTCAGCCAAAAATCCATTAAGAACAAACGCATAGTTGAACAAAATTGGATTTACCTACTCGTTTCAACGAGGGAAGACCCATATGGGGACCTGTGGGTGTCTTAATAGGAAGGTGACTGATTGTTCAAAGGGTCTGGGCTTCTGTCAGGCGATTTTGCAGAGAATTCAAGGAGTAATGGTTCACTCTGAATCGGGTGTTCTCAAGAAGTGATGGGCAAGTCTGTGATTAGTAATTAGACAGTTCCTTACTAGATGATAAAAGCAAAGAAGAGCAAGGCAAAGGCCTTGATTGTTAAAGAAGGAAGAGTTACTCAAATTATCCAGGATATGAGGATGTCTGGTATTATTGTGGCTTGCGTGGCAACCTTGCTTTAGACAAGATTACACAGCCGTCTTGTTTTTGTTGCATTTCATCGTGTTCAGACATGAACTTGCTTGATGCAGGTGTTCTGTAGGATTGTTCATGTCCAACAGAACACCAGGGCCTAGCAGAGAATATCCAGTAAGCTCCTGACAACACAAGCAGAGTTGTGTGTCCTGTGTCAGAGGCCACTTTTCTCTTTCTCAAATCTAAATGATTATTTTTGTTTTTAAGTAACTAAAATTGAAGAAGTTGGGAAGGGTGTAACTGCCTTGCATGCAAAACTACATATTTTAAAGAGGAAAAATTTAGACTTTTTTCAACTTTCCAATGTTCCAGGTTATGCCAGGAGGACAGCAGCAACTAGCCTTAGACCCCCTCCTAGGCACAGCTCCTGACACTGCCGTGATGGTAAGATCCTCTTACCACCCTGTGCTAGCTACCAGAAGTCAGCAACTGTCAGCCCACAGGTTCCTGCACTATTGTTCATTTTAATGGACTTCACTGTTATTTTTTCATCAAAAATTATTCTTCCTTCCACCTGTAATCTTTTACCAGTCAAGGTCCAATTTACTCAGTCCATCATATATTTACTACTCTATATCAGATACACTCCTAGGGACACTCATTTAAAATCAAATATTAAGAAACATCCAAATTTGCCAGTATATATTTATAATAATTCTATGATAGATTATAATCTAAAAAACTAATAAAGTCATTTCCTTCCTAAATAAATTCTTTGCCTTACATCTCAATCCTGTGGCTTTATATTCTTTCCAATTTTGATCTTGTATTTGAATCTGTAACCACTTTGTGTTCTTTCTAATTCTATATAGCCAGCAGAAGGAGTGATACCATATTTACAAAAAGAAGGGATAAACTTTAAACATGCCAGCGGAGGAATTTTCATTCCTTCAACTTCACAAAAACCCAGTACTACAAATTCTTTTGCTCCTGCCATCGACCCAACTATTACCCCAGAGCTGATGGAAAAGAAGGTAGAGAATAAAAGATTTATTTTATGTAAAAAATGGTTACCTAATGGAAAATATAAAGTTAATGTTTAATTTATAAGATTAAGTCATAGAAATGATGTGAGAGTTAATGATATAGTAAAACACATTGTCTTTACCTTAAATAGGGAGGCCAATAATTTAATTTTGATTTAATAAGCACTTCTTATGAATATCCTTTTCTCGCTAGGCCAAGACTGATTCCTTAAAGGAACCGTAAGATGTTTTCCTAACCATTCAGAGTTTTTGGTAGGTATTTGCCAAAAGGCATGCATTAAGTACCATGACACATCCTAAACTAAAAGAGGGGAAAAAAAAAAACATCAGGGGAACTAATGAATAGGTCTTACCAAAATCAAACAAACAAAAAGTGCTTATATAGTTCTGTAAAGCTAATAATAATTGTGGGACTTTAGCCACTTTTTTAAAAATAAAAACAAACGTTTGAGAATCATGTCTGCCTATACCATAAATTTGGTATAGACTCTGAAAACACGAGTAGTAAATATATTAGGTCCATATAAAAGACATTCTACAAACACAATACAGAGTTAGTTCTTCTAAATCATCACCGCACTTTGCAAGCCAGAAGTTGTAACAATGTCAATACATCTGTATTAGACTGGAATGAAATAAACTCTCAAAGTGATTTTTAAAAATTGCAAAATCATATGGAAATTTAAAATGCCATGACGTTCATATCAAACATAATTAATTAATCAATTTACTGTCCTATTGGGCTTGGTTGGCTATGAGGCTTGTGGTGATTGACAGATGGGCAGGCTGGGACAGCACAAGAAGTAAAAACTACACACTAAAAAGCAAACAATTTGGCCTGAGGGAAAAGTAAAAGGCAAGGTTTTGTTTGTTTTTTTTTTTAACTCTCCTTCCTGCTGCCTATGGTCTTTTCTGATTTCTCCTCTTGTGAAAATGAATCCTCAGCACTCTTCAGCTAAGAAACAAAACAACAACAACAAAAACTCTATAAAATACAACCAGAGTGAATAGTTTAGCCTATATTTCTTTAGAAAAGTCTCTTTAATAATGTGACATTTTGTACAATGCAAGTCAACTCAAGTTACTTAATCAGAAATACTAAGGGATTTCGGTATAGCATGACCTTCCTTTTATGTGACACAGTGCCAGAAGTAAAGTTTCCTAGTTTCTGTTAAGTACTTTAGAAAATATCTCAGAAATGTTCCACAAAACAGTCTAATGGTATTAAAATGCACTCTTATCTTATTTTTCAGAGAAAAAGCTATGGCGGTGCCCCGGATATCATTTTAGGCTATCTGCTTCCTCAGTGCCGATAGCAGTTCTTTGAAATATACAAAATACTCTTCTCTTGAATTTCTTTTTTCTTATCAATAATATTACACTTTTTAAATAAGTCATAGAAAATAATATAATCATGTAAGTCCTGCCTTTACAAAATTGTTTCTTTTCAAATATCCTATCATTATATAATCTAGAAAGTAACAACAAGAATAAAGCTAATGTCACTGGATCAACTAATCATTGCATTTATTATTTATTAAGGGTAGCTTTGGAAAATGAGAATAAGGGTACACTGTCATTGAATTTATGAGTGTGGTGATTGTGATTAATGAACTAAAGTATGTACCTTTAACATATCATCTCATTATTACCCCCAGGCTCATTTAGCTAGACTCCTTCTGATGCAGTTCCTTTCAGAGTCAAAACATTTGGTGGCAGAGATCATGAAGTGCATGCTCCCAGTAAGACACAGCTCCGCAGAGAGATGGCTGTCCTCACCAAAAAGATTAGATCCCTATGAACATGTGGGCTGGTTTGAGGAGGCAGCATTCTGTTGAGAATAGGGCACAGATTTCAGATTTCATCATATCTGGCTTTCAATGGGTTTTGAGCCTTCAGCAAGTCACTTACCCTGAGTCTCGGATGTAAAACAGACATAACAATACCTTTTAGAACTTTTGAAAGGACTACGTGAAATAACACATATAAGATACCTGGCCATACAAAGTACTCAGAAAATGTTAATTTCCCCCCTTCCACCTGTGACTATGGAAACTTCTTATTTATTGTCTCAGCTTTAGAGCTAAAGCTAAAATTCTGAGAAAACTGACATGTAATATGCTTTATATAACTGTATGTGAGTGTATGTTGATGTGTGGGAGTGCATGTACACAGAAAGAAAATTGAATGTATAAATGAGGGAATACATGAATGTGTAAAGAGGTTTCAAACATATTTGGTTAGTATTGTAGGCTTTAAAGTTGATCAAAATTCCTGGAATCCTACGTTTTCATAATTTAGTAATATTATTCTGAAAACTGCTACTTACCCTGTGGAAGAGCAACCCAATAATCCCATATTCTATTTTCATCTTATATGTTTCTCCTTTCCCCGTAAATTGGTGAGTTAAATGAGTGTAATTCTGGGTAACTGAATGACCTCTTAATATCGGACATGACATAGAGATTTGTACATCAAGATGTCTGATGAAAGCAAGTATTCAACACTTAGGAACATTGTGTCCCCAAATTCCAAGAGTTCACAAGGTCACTGAAAAAAATTACATGAGATATCTCATGCCGAGTGTTTAGAAAACATTCTGAAACACAGCACACACTTAACTTCTCTTCAAAGAGGAGGAGAAAGGGGATGGTCAGAGACTGAAGAGGAGACATGAGCATGACAGTGAACAGAAGCAGAAGTCAGGGAAAACTGCAAAACTCTTAAGCATCAAACTAAAATCCAATCAAGAGTTTGGCAATATCAGGGGTTACAATAATAAATACTGTGAAAAATATGAGGATTACATAAATACAACAGTAATAGGTAAAAGCATAAAATGAAGAAACAGCACGTAAAAATAATGCAATGTTAAGCGTTATTACTCTGAGAACAAATATTTTGACAAAAACATCCATATTAAGCTAAGTATGTTGACATTATTTCTTTATTCTAGACAATATTAACAGGACCTTATTACTCTGGATAGCTTTAACAGATCCAATTTAGTGTCTTAACTTAAAAAATAAATTCCCTAATCTCGGACTGTTCGGGATCCAACCTGTTTCAGGAAGATGTTAAGTCATGTTAAGGTATTTGTAAGCAACAACTATGCTTGAAAACCTGAGTACTACAATTGCTATCAATGTAATATTCTACATTTTCAAAGTACTTTATAAAAGAACTTTAAATCTACCATTTTGGTTAGCAAAATTAGAAAGACAAGGAGGTACACTAAATGGAAATATCACCAGAATATGAGCAAAAAACTATGTTTTGTTTGTTTTAACCCTAACATTCCAATCTCTTCATCCCAGGCCAGTGGGGGAAAAAAAAGTGAAGGAGAAAAAGAAGCTTAACCAATGCACTTTGTACTGATTTGAACAGAATAAATCTACATAGAATAATTTCTTTAAAATCAGTCCTATGTAGATTTTATAATCCATAAAGCTTTGTTTTGCTTTAAATATTTCTTTGGGGGAAGAAACATCACACATCTTTTTAATTAAGGGAAATATTTTTACAGTCTTGAGGTCTTTTATATTTTTTACACTTATCATGCCACAAATTCATGCAGAATGAGTTGCAATGCTCCTCAAAACTTTCCCTACAGACTTTCTCCACTGGTTGCTTCCTATGTAAATTTTATTAGAACAGCATTAGTTCAAGACTAAAATATAGAATCCATGCATGACTTCATCTTCATTATATCCATATCCAATCTATCATCATAATCTGGCATCCCTATAATACACAGATTTTCAAAGTATGTGGTTTGATGAGTTTTATTCACACACACACACATACACACATAAATATGTATACCTTGTAGCCACCATCCCATCAAGGACAGAACATTTCGATCATCCCTAGAAAGTCCTTGCTGTTTTCCAGTCAGTCTCATCTCCTGTTGTCATGCCAGGCTACTACTTTAAAAAAAATTTTTTCTGCCAATAATACATGAATTTCGCCTGTTCTGGAACTTTATATAAATTAAATCATACACTATATATTCTTTTGTATCTGGCACCTTTTATTCAATATAATGCTTTTGTGATTCATCCATTTACTATTTCAGTTGGATGTCACATTGCACGGAAGTACCTGTTTCTTTATTCATTCTCCTATAAAAGAACATTTGGGTTTTTCCTAATTACTGAACATTACAAATAAAGCTCCTGTGACTGTTCTTATACAATTCCTTTCGTGAACGTGTATTTTCATTTCTCTTGAATGAATACCAAGAAGGAGAGGAAAAGCATAGAGTAAGTGTATGTTATAAATAACTGGTAAGCATTTTCCAATATGGGTGTACCATTTTATACTCTGATTAGCAATATGTCATAATTCCAGTTTCTCCACCTTCTGGCCAACGCTTACAATCATCTTTTTTTAAAAAAATCATCTTCAGGGCCGCCTGGGTGGCTCAGTGGGTTAAGCCTCTGCCTTCAGCTCAGGTCCTGATCTCAGGGTCCTGGGGTCAAGCCCCGCATTGGGCTCTCTGCTTGGTGGGGAGCCTGCTTCCTCCTCTCTCTCTGCCTGCCTCTCTGCCTACTGGTGATCTCTGTCTGTCAAGTAAATAAGTAAAATCTTAAAAAAAGAAAATCATCTTCATGAATTGCTCTTTGGTCCCACATCTTTTCAGAGGTTAATCTTCATGCAGTATGACTTCCATCCCTTCTTCTCAAAAGTTGCTGAATGAACATTGTCATGAATATTATTTTGACTTTAAAAACTATTTGTAAAAGTCCACTGACTCCTACATCTATATCTGTCTAATCTATTAAATAGCAAAGTTTACAGCTAATCTAAAATTGTAAATAGTTCAAAATTGTCTGTCTTTTTAACGTTAGCTATTTTAACAAGTATGAAGAAGCATCTCATGGTTTTAACTTGCATTTGCCTGACGACCAATATAGTGTTTCTACATTTGCAGACCATTTGTGTATCTTCATTTCCAAAAATTATATTCTTTTGTTGACTTTTTATGATTGAATTTTAAGAATTTTTTAATATATTATGGATGAACATATTTTGACAAATAAATGTATTTTGAATACTTCCCATTGTGTAGCTTGTCTTTTCATTTCTTTTTTCTTTTTTTTTTTTTCCATTGAGGCATTTTATTTGCACGTATGTATTACATCCCTAGAAAAAGAATCCCAGGATTTTCCCTCCTGTGTGTTTTCATCTTGCTTCTTCATGGTCCATGATGCCAGCTGAAGTTGTCAGTACAATGAAACCAAACTGGCGGAATGGGAGCAGGTTATTCTGCCATTTTTCTAAATCTTTCAGTTGTACATCAAATCTGGGGCTGATCACTCCACACTTGTTCAACCTTCCTGTGAGGTTCACAACAATCTTCCCCGCTCTGTGATCATCAATGATTTCAAATTCGCCAATATAACCGTGCTTCATCATCACAGTGAGAAACCGGACGATGACTTTGGAGCACGGCCTAATAAGAACCTGGCGTTTGCCTCTCTTTTCAGCATTGTTGATGCTCTTGAGAGCATCTGCCAGGACATTCATGCGCACCATTATGGCGGCAAAGAAAAATGGCGGAAAGAGCTTGTTTTTTCATTTCTTAATGGGGTTTTTAAAAAACACATTTTTTTAATTTGATGCAGTTCAGTTTGTCAAGTTTTCAAAGATTAGAGTCTCTTATGTCCTATTAAGGAAATCTTTACCTACTCCAAAGTAATGAATATATGTTCCTATGTTCTCTTACAAAATTTTAAATGCTATAGTTTTTATATTATTTAGGTCTGTAAGCTATCATTTTTTGTGTAGAGTATGAATATTGGGTCAAGAATTTTTTTTTTTTTTTCCCACACAGAGACCTAGCTGATGTTATACAGAATCATTTTAAAAGACTACAATTTTCGGGGCACCTGCGTGGCTCAGGGGGTTGAGCCTCTGCCTTCGGCCCCAGTCATGATCTCAGAGCCCTGGGATCGAGCCCGACAGCAGGCTCTCTGCTCAACAGGGAGCCTGCTTCCCGCTCTCTCGCTGCCTGCTGCTCTACTTGTGATGTCGCTCTCTGTATCAAATAAATAAATAAATAAATCGTAAAAAAAAAAAAAAAAAAAAAAAAGACTACCATTTTCTAATTGAGTTGCCTTGGAATCTTTACTGAAATCAATTGACTTTATCTGTATCTGTTTTGGACTCTATTACATTTAATGCTTTTTCTGTTTTTGCATCAATACTACATGGTATTGATTACTATAACTTTACACCTTTTGCATTTCCATGTGAATTTTAGAATGATTTTACCAATGTCTACCATGCTAGAGTTTTAGTGAGATTGTGCTGTATTTCCAAATCAATTAGTACAGACTTGATATCTTGACAATATTGAGTGTTTCAATTCATGAACATGGTATATATTTATTTATTTAGGTCTTTTTAAGTGTATCTCTGAAGTGTATTGTGTCTCTCAATGTGGAGTCTTTGTAATATTTGTTAAATTTGTTTCTGAATATTCTATGTTCCTAAATTTCATTTTCTATTTTCAGTATGTAGAAAGGCAGTTGATTTTTATACATTTCATTTGTATGATATGATTGTACTAAATACATTTATTAGTTTCTGTAAGTACATTGTGAGTTCCATATCCTTTTCTACCTAAAAAAAATATATTTTTCTGGAAATAAAAGTAATTTTACTTGTGTCTATTTAATTTATATGTTTGCAATTATTCTTCCTACCTTGTTACACTGACTAGGGTATCCACTGTAGTGATCAGCAGAGAAATAAAAGTGGACATGTTTCCACTGTCCCTTACATCAGGGAGAAAGCAATTATTATTTCACAATTAAGTCTGTTGTGCATTTCCCATAAATTACCTTTATCAGATTGTAGAAATCCTTTTATTTCTCGATTGGTGAGAATTTTTATTATGTTTAGCTGAAACTTTTGTCAAATGATTTCTCTGCATTTACTGAAATATTATTAATTTTCCCTTTGATTTGGTTATGTGGTGAATTACAAAGTTTAATTTTTTAATGTTGAATCAACCTTACATTCCTGAAAAAAAGAAAGAATTTGTTGTAATGCAATATCTTTTTAAAATATTGCTGGTATCAACACAAAATGAACAACTGTTTAGAATCTCTAAAAGTAAGAAAGAGAGTTTTATTATAAGAGCTTAAGTTAAGACACCTGCCCAGGAAACATGCTCTTCACAGGGATGAAAGTGCTTCAGAGACTGAACAGTTTTACAAGGTAATATGCCTTCTCACATCTTGTAAATGCTCAAAAGATTATAGATTAACATATAGGTAGGAATAACTCTTTAATGTCAAGGAATGCATTGACCAATATCTTAAGGACTAGATGGTTTTCCTTTAGACTACTCATTTATAAAGTGTATGTTTGTATGTTTGGTGGGCCATAAATCAGGCTTTTGGTTTAAACAAAGTTTATATATAATCATGCTGACTTGGAAAGAGATCTAAAATAGATTCCTGTACATATCAGGCCTTTAGAGAGCTTTTTCTCTAATCACTGGGTTTAACCCAGTAATATTCTATGAATGATTTTCACTTCTCTGTCCATGAATGCTATTAGTTGGCAATTTTCTTTTCTTATAATATCCTTGGCAGTTTACATATTGAGGTTTTGCTGGTTTCATAATAAGAGTTTGGAAATTCTGTTCTTCCTGAGTCAGCCTGTATGTTATTGGTATTCTTTCTTCTTTAAATGTTCGATAGAATTCACCAGTAAAGCCATTTGGGCCCAGAGCTTTCTTTAAGTGAATGTTTTTAATTATACTTTATTAAATACAAGGTTGCTTCAATTTTTTATTTCTTCTTACATTGGCTTTAGATGTAATGTCAATGAATGGGTATAGCTGTGATTCAATAAAACTTCATTTACAAAAGCAAACGTGGGCTATATTTGACCCTCAGGCTATAATTTGCCAACCCCTAACTTAGATCACTGATTGTAAACATTTCTTTTATTCTTATATAAATATGTTAAAGATATAAAATTCTAATCATTCCTTTCTTTTTTAATTCATGCATTATCAGGAAATGGTTTTAGGTATCTAAATGTTTGAGTATTTTCAGTATATGTTATTATTAATTTTAAAATATACCCATTGAAATCAGGAAAATATATTCTTTTTATAGATATTTTTATTATATTGTTAGCTGATTCAAATACATTGTTGAAAACAAAAGAAGTGAGAAAAAGACTAAACATAAAAGGAATAATGAGTAAATAAGCATGAGAAAGTATTTCACATCTTTTTTGATAATGAATATGATGTATTTATATGTAACTCAGTAGGCACAAATCATACATAATTAAAACCACTAATGCAGTGAAAGTGTATTGTAACTAGCAGTCCATTTTCTCAAAGCAACAGAGACTAATACAGTACTTTGCAATATAATTTATAAAATGTACCTTAAGCTTACATTCCTTGATTCAATTTATTTCATACCTGTATATCTAAGGAAATGATCCTGTTAGGCATAGCAATTCACTGAAACTTTATCAAACTACCAGGAAAAAAAAACAAAACAAAACAAAAAGAAAACAAAAGAAGTCTCCTCACAAAAGGGAACTGCAAAACATTCATTAGCAGGATATTCAGCAGATATTTATTAATGAAGTACATTCACATAACGTTAATTTGAAACTCAACGGAAATTAAGTATGCATAAAAAGCATGCACAACAATGACAGCAAAATAATAGACAAAAGTGTCGGGGTAAGAACATCAAGGTCCTGTTCTTTTATTTTTTTAAAATTTTCTGCAACGTGTTTATTATGTGAAATTTTTAAGGAAAAAAAATTCTTGGAATATATCCCAAACAATTAAGTTGCCTTTTAAACACCCCGTTCCTTCTTTATTACTGACCATGACTGCATCAGCTCTAACCTGGTTTTCCCCTTGGAAATCAGCCACCCAGATATTCCATCACTGCTTCAACCATCTCTTGGTGTCTCAGCTGAGAATAACTGTCTCATCTCCACCTGGAAATCCACCACAGGTACTTGCTGTTTCTGAGATCACCTGGGGTACGGCTGACACTTTTGGTTGCTCAGAAGGATGTCCTTCTACGTGTGACTTGAAGTTCCATCTTTGTTCCACAGTCCACGTCAAGTGTGAGCGGTGCCTGGCCGACTCTGTCATGCTGCTGGCTGCTCCTCAGAGCAGAACATTACACATACCCAGTGGCTGTTCCCTCTACCAGACATTTTATATCATTTTACTCCTTTAAAATTTATTGTTACAGTCACTGCCTCAAACTATGGTCTGTCTTAATGACTATTGTCTGTGCACTTAAAAATGATACATATAATGCAGTTGCTGGGTCCCATGTTCTACAAATACCAGTAGATCAATTTGGTTGATTGTTTCATTCAAATTTCCTATATTTTGACAATTAAAACAGATGTGAAAATGTCCAGCTGTGATTGCTGATTTGTTTATTCTTCCCTGCTTCTGTTGATTTTTGCTTCGTATATTTTGAAGCTCTGATTTTAGATGCATAAACATCTTGGACTCATATTTTCTTGAGGGATTGATCTTTTAATTATGTCATGACCCTAACTATCTCCAATAATACACCATATTTTGAACCTTACTTTGTCTAATATTAAATGAAGACATACCAGCTTCTTATGCTTAGTGTTTACATGATACATGCTCTACCATCCTTTTACTTTCAGCTATGTCTTTATATTTAAAGTATGTATCTTATAAACAACATATAGTTAGTTGGCTCTTGCTTTATTATCCAGCCTCAAAATTTATCTTTTAATTGGAATATTTAGTCCATTCAAATTTAGTGAATTTGTTGATAATGACTGGGATTAAGTCTACTCACTTGTTTTTTGTTTTCTCCTGTGGTGTTTCCCCTCTGTTTTTTAAATTAAACCCATATTATTATTTTCCCTTTCTATCTCCTTGATTGGGTTTTTAGCCTAAAAAATTCATATCATTTAGTGTTTTCTTTGAGGATTATATTATACATCCTTAACTCATCATGGGCTATGTAGAATTCATATACTACCTCTTTTCCTGTAACACAATTATAGTACAATTTATATAATACTATTTACATTCTACTGTCTTTTGTGCTAATACTTTCATATATTTTGCCTCCACATACATCTATTAACTCTTAAAGCATTTTAAAAAGGAAAAAAAAAACACACCTATATTTACTTACACAGTAATTTCAGTGCTCTACCTTACTTCCTTCCTATAGGTCTGAATTTTCACCTGGTGTAATCTCACTTTAGCCTCAACCTTCTTTAAAGTTTATTCAATTTATGTCTGGTAACTGAATTCCTTCGGTCTTTATAACCTAAAAATTCCTTTATCATGGAATACATGTCTATATCCTGTTTACGTGTCCACATTTTTATAGATTATCTTTTCTGGATGTTGAATTCTAAAGTGATATTTTTTTTTCCTTTTCACATTTTAAGCACATTACATTTTTTTTTAATATTTTATTTATTTATTTGAGAGAGAGAGATCACAAACAAGAGTGAGGGGTAGAGGCAGAAGCAGACTCCCCACTGAGCAGAGGGCCTGATGTGGGATCCCTGGGATCATGACTGGAGCTGAAGGCAGACACTTAACAGACTGAGCCACTCAATGCCTGTTACATTATCTTTTAGCTTCCATTGGTTCAGGTGAAAAATCAGCTATCATTTATGATGTTTCCTTAATATGCAATGTGTCTTTCTTTCCTTAAGCTGCTTGAAAGACTCTCTTTTTATCTTTGGTATTAGCAGCTGACTGCAACAGACTTAAATGTAGTTACCTTTGTATTAACCCACCTTCCTGTTGCACTGAGTTTCTTGGATCTGCATTGATTTTTGATAAAATTTGGAAACATCTTCTCAATATTTCTTTGACTATTTTTCTGTTCCATTTTCTCTCTTCTCTCATTCTAGAACTTCAATAACATACATATTAGATTACTTGATACTATTCCTCAGATCAGTGAGCCTTTGCTAATTTTAGTTTTCTCAGTTGTTCAGTTTGGAAATTTTCTATTGATCACTGGTCCTTTTTATCAATTACAGTCAATCTGCTTTTGCTATTAATATCATCCATTGAGTTTTTAAGTTTTTTAAAATTTTAAGTTCTTGGATTACTATTTGATTTTTTAGCAATTTTTTTTTACCTCTCCAGAAATTACTAAACCTTTCAGTCAATATTTTAATCATATTCCCATAAATCCTCCAACATGTTCAATTCTAGTTATTTTAAAATCCTTACCAGTTTATTTCAACTCCTAGCTCATCTGTGGGTCTACTGATTGATTTTACTTTCGAGTACGGGTAACATTTCCTTGTATAGTGGTTAATTTATGTGTCATTTTAACTAGCCACAGAGCACTAAGATTAAATATTTCTGGGTGTGTCTGTGAAGGTGGTTTTGGATGAGATTAGCATTAAATTGGTAGACTCAGTGAAGTAGATTACCTTGCCCAATGTAGGTAGGCAGCATCCAAGTCACTGAGGGCCTGAATAGAATAAAAGACAGAAGGAAGAGGAATTTTCCCTTTTTTTTTCTGCCTCACTCCTTGAACTGGGACATCTCATTTCATCTTGTTTCTTGAACTGGGACTTCTACCATGGGTTCTCCTGGTTCTCAGGCCTTTGGACTGAAACTGAATTACACCACTGCAATCCTGGGTCTCCAGCTTGCAGATGATAGATTGTGGGACTTGAGTCAATTTCTCATAATAATTGTCATTAAAGATATATAGATTTAGATACACAGTTGATTCCCGAACAACATGAGGGTTGGGGTGTCAACTCCACCCACAGTAAAAAATTCATATATGATTTTGGCTTCCCAAAATCTTAACTACTAATAGCCTACTGTTGACCAGAAGCCTTACTGATAACATAAGGAGGGCATATTTTGTATGTTATATGTATTATTTATTGTATTTTTATAATAAACAACAGAAAAGAAAATGTTATTAAGAAAACCATATGGAAGAGAAAATACATTTACAGTACTTTGCTATTAAAAAAATCCACATTTAAGTGGACCCACACGGCTCAAACCCATGTTGATTGAGGATCTACTGTAGATACAGAAAAGAGATATATTATACCTGTTCAATTTCTCTGGAAAACTCTGAGTAATATAATTTGGATTTTTTCTGCATCCTTAGTCATCTTTTCATTATATGTTGACTTTGTAAATGATATATAGTAGAGGCTCTACCTTTTGTTATATTCCCTTGAAGAATGAATTTTGTGCTAATATAGTTAATACAGTGGAGGATCCACACTGGTTTAGTGGAGGCTTTTTTTTTTTTCTTTAACATTCATATATTCATTTCACTTTTATCTTCAGTGCTAGGGCAAATCTAAGTCCTATCAACAGGGTTTTTACACCTATGGCTTGCTCTTATAGTATTTGAATAGAAAACTTATGATATTTATTAAGCTCCTCTAAGTAATGGAACTTTTAATTCCTAACTCAAGTCCACCACAATAGGAAGTTGCTGAAATCTCTACTCTGCTCTTCAACTTTCCAGCTATTGTTTTTCCCTGGGATCCTTGATGTCTTGCTTTGCATAGGCATATTTTAGTAGTCAGCCAAGAATTGAGAAAGACTTTATATACATATTTTGAGGATTCTACTTCAGACATTCCCTTCATTATGGGACTTCCCCACTTTGGCATCCCCAAACTCCCTTCTCTGATATCTCAGAGACGATCACTTCCTTACTCAGGAAGCCCCCAACCCCACACCCTGCAGATGAAGAGCGTCTATGAGGGAAAAGTGATATAAATGTATATTCAATCTTTCTTGGAAGAGTCTAATTTCCTTAAGTTTCTACCTGCTTTGGTCACTCACCAATGCTTTCCAACTATTGTTTTTCATATTATATCCAGAGTTTATATAATTGTATTAGTAGGAGGTTTAGTTCAATATAAACTTTTCTGTCACAGAAGGTAAAGTTTATATTCTTCAGATTTTCCATCATAAATATCTTTGAACATCTTTATCTTTACTGTCTCTACCTTCCTGAGGGCCATGCTCATCTCTTATGAGGATTAATATATTATCACCTCCATATTAGTTTCCCCCAAAATAGAGTGTTCATTCAAAAAAGGAACCTCTATCATGTTAGTCCTTTGCTTAAAACCATGCAACACCTTCCCATTGGTCTCTGCTTAAACACCAAACTCTCTTAATTGACTTAAAGGTTCATATTACTTGGTCCTGCTAATATATCAGTCATAAACAGTTTGATCATTATATTCCAACCAAAATAAACTCCTTTACATTTCAGAAAATATGCCATGAGCCCCTGATATCTAAAATTTCACACTCTGTTCCCTCTCCCTGGAATATTACTCTTCCTTTTCTTCATTTGGCTAATATTATATCACTTAGGTCTTTACTTTTTCTGGTTTACTCTTTCATAAATCATTTATATTAGCCTGGGGTGCCTGTTCTGTAGTTCTACAATATCCATATTCCCTTAGTCATTTCATTTATAAATTCTATTTACTTGTATTTTGTCTAACAAGCTGTAAGCTCTAGTAAGCCATGAACAGTGTCTTTGCTACCAAGTACCACAGAGTGCCTGTGACTTCCACAGTGCCTGATTTGTTGTTACAGCAAAATAAATGCTTAATAAATTAGTAAATTAATGACTATAACTTAATTTGAACACAACCTAATTCCCTCCATCGATAATTTGATACCTTGAACGGCAAAAGCCAGCAGATGAGCAGCCTTGCTTACTTATTTTCTCAAAAAATTAGACATGAAAATGCCATCAACACATTTTGATTATCATATCAATTTCCACTAAGAATTATGTATATTTGATATATCCTAAAAACAGTTTAACTTTTGCCTTCAAAGTTTTCCAGTTATAAAAAATTATTTTTGTGGCTGATTCAAAACTTCCCTTGCCCATATCAAAGTTATTTTTTTGAACATACAGTTATACTTTTAAGTATATAAAATTAAAAGACTATCTTTGTTATATGTTGTAGCCTAATGTCCAAAGGGGTTGGCATATAACCTCTTCTGATATAAAAACACTTTTTAAAATTACAGATTTGGGGCACCTGGGTGGCTCAGTCAGTTAAGCCTCTGCCTTCGGCTCAGGTCATGACCCAGGGTCCTGGGATTGAGTCCCACACTGGGCTCCCTGCTCAGCGGGAAGCCTGCTTCTCCTCTGCCAGCCACTCTTCCTGAATGTTCACTCTGTCTGATAAATAAACAAAATCTTTAAATAAATAAATACATAATAAATAAATTAATTAATTAAATTACAGATTATGTAACTATTTAAAATCTCTATAGCCACCTTGTAATTCACTAAGTGGATTTTTCCCCTAATTCATTTCTTGTTACTTGTGTTATGGTTAGGAAACAGCTCTTCATTCCAGTTCCACAGTTTACTAGATTTGTGTTAAGTAACTTTCTTTCTTTTTTCTTTTTGTTTTCTTTCTTTTTTTGAAATCTAACTTTCCAAGCTGCACTTTCCTCATCTATAAAATGGGGATAATTACAGAGTTTATCCTATAGGACTATGATGAATATAATGTATTTATATAAAGCATTTGTCAGCTTCCAACACATCAGCATTTTCTGACAATGTTATCTTAAATAATGTAAACTAATAGAACATTTTCTAATTATACTATATCCCTTAGAACTTAGTGTAATAGAACCCCTATTAAATACAAAAGGCTTCTCATATTTTAATAATTCAGAGAGAAAAATAAAGGGTGAAAAAACTTGAAATTCTGGACCATGAACATGGTGATCAGATATATACCTGAAGGAAACTAGCTGTTCAAATTCAAAACTTTTGATTTCAATATGCTGCCACATAGAAAACATGATTTTTATTTAAATTTTTTAAGCTAGGAGACAAACAGGAAAAATGTTGTTAATGTTTTTTTAATGCTGAATAAATGGGTGGCTATAAAAGGTTAACCAATTTGCCCAAGTTAAGTAATTGGAAGGGCATGATTCAGATCCTGGATTCGTGATTCTACAGGCCACTTTCTTAATCTCAGCATGAAGAGCATGTGTCGGGGGAAATGTCTATTAGGAGAAACCACAGGCAGTATCTACAGAGCTCTGTGTAACACAGACAGGGTAGCAGCACTGTAAACCATGATTTGTATCAAAATATTTAGGTTTTATTCAAACATTTTAGGAAAAATGTAATAGTTCATAGAAGGAAGTCATTCATTTTAAAATTTTGTATTTAACCAAAATTGGTTTGATTCTGAGGAAAATAAGGTAACGTATTTTGCAGGCAGAATGGCTACCTAAGCTTTTTGTAATATATTTCAAATATGGCAATTTCCATCATTTGAGTGATGTGAAAAATATCAAATTATCCATAGAATTTGGTATAAAATTCAAATTATGCTGATGAAATCATGTCTAATGAGTTTGGGGACAGTTAATGGAGCTTATCAGGTACGGGTCTTTTGAGTTTCAAGCTGTTATGACTGAAAAAGAGCATAAAGAAGTATCCAAAGCAATTTCTAATGAGCCTAATTTGTTCACTCAATAAGTATTTCTTAAGCATATAATTAGTGCCATGGTAAGCTAAGCCCACTCCAAAGAACAGTATGGTGGTCACAGGGTTGCCTGGCTATGACTCTGGCACTTGCTGGTGCTGACTTCAGGCATGAGAACTCTATGACCACCTTCCTTTTTAACAACTGGAAGTTATGTGTGCATTGCAGATTGTGGAATTGACAACCACTGAGATTCTACTACATTTGACAATAGGATTCTAATTCTTTTGCAGGAATCACAGTCACTAGGGACACTTCAAGCTGAATATATAACACAGGCTTTGAAGATAACTCGGAGATTTATCTGCATCCATGCTCTTAGAAGGAAAATGTCACAGTCTTTTTCCAAATAAAATATTCCTCCTGAGTACCGAATATGTATGCAAGTCTATCAAAGGTTATTTCTTATAGTCATTTCTTATGGTTTTCAATGACAAAAAAGAGAGAGAGAGAGAACAGAAATGTCTAGAGAATGTGTATGTATTGAACTTCTACAAACTTTGTCAGCCACAAGATGTGGAAGTTGGTATCTCTGCTTCTTACTGAGTTAATCCATTGATAAGTCTTCCCATAGGGTGGCGTAAGATGTGCATTTCCCTCCCACTAATTCTAATCCTTTAATGAGAATAAGCCTAGGGGCTTTTTTTATTTCATTAACTCCTAAACCTGTTCCCGTAGGTATTCTCATCTCCACTTACCACCCAGTCTGAGTGTTATAATTGAAAAGGTACAGGAGAGGTCATCTAACCATTCCAAAATCTCTGCTTCCTACACCACAGCCTATAGTTACTCAACATCTCCTTGAATACCTGGAGATAGATAGGTCTTTTTAACTTTCAAAACGTTTTTCCTTACAGATTATTTTTAATATTTTTTTGAAGTATAATTGACCTACTAGTTTCAGGTGTAAAATCTAATGATTCAGTATTTGTATATACTGCAAACCAATCACCACAGTCAGCCTAGCTTCCCCATCACCATATTAAGTTATGTAATATACCGTGCAATATTATTGACTGTGGTCACTATGCTGTACATCACATTCCCATTACTTATTTATTTTATGACTAGAGGTTTGTGCCTCTTGAACCCCTTCTCCCATTTTGCCCACCCTCCAATGCCACTCCTCTCTGGCAATCACCAAGCTGTTCTCTGCTTCTGTTTGATTTTATTTTGTTTGTTGGCTTGTTTTTTAGATTCCACATATATATGAAATCACAGGTATTTGTCTTTCTCTGCCTAACTTGTATCAGCATAATACCCTCAAGGTCCATCCATACAAGAGTTCATTTTTTTTGTGGCCGAGTAGTTTCCATTGTGTGTGTGTGTGTGTGTGTGTGTGTGTGTGTGTTTGTGTGTGTACACACACAAATCACATTTTCTGAATCCTTTCATCCATCAATGGATATTTTGGTTGTTTTCATATTAATATCTTGATATATTCATTTTCTTCTGCCATCTGATACCCCCCAAAAATAAATAAATAAACCTAAGCTCTCTTTCATATGATAACCTGTCCAGCTTCTTTTTTTTTTAATTTTTTAAACTTATTTTTTTAAAGATTTATTTATTTATTTATTTGACAGACAGAGATCGCAAGTAGGCAGAGAGGCAGGCAGAGAGAGGAGGAAACAGGCTCCCCGCTGAAGGGCTAGATCCCAAGGGAACATGACCTGAGCAGAAGGCAGAGGCTTTAACCCACAGAGCCACCCAGGTACCCCCAACCTGTCCAGCTTCTGAAAGCCACTCACAACCTCTTTCTAAGCAAAACATCCTATTTGCTCTTCCGTGGGTTACCCTTGCCCTTTGAAAGACAACTGCGTGCTGAAGACATTGCAGAGGGAATTTTTGTATATATAATTTTTGCTCTTTTAGGCAGAGCTGTTTTCTGTTTATTAGATTCTAGTCATTTGTACGTAAGATTTGACACATGAAAGTAAGACTGCTTCTATGGCCTGAATTCATCCAGAATTACAGCTTTTCAGAGCTTGGTGTGTTGATGTGGAGGGTGAAATTACATCACTGATCAGAAAGAACAATCATTCCCTCCTGATACTGCTTGGTTTCAAAATTCCACTACTTACATTCAGACTTAACTAACATAGTAAGCCCCTAATCTGGTTCCAATTACTATGTAATATGTTTTCACACACCTTTACATTAACTGAAGAACATAATTATCTATGGAACCCTGAGGATGTGTGACAGGAATAGGTCTCACTTACTCAAAGCTTCAGCTCTGATGTTCGTGAAACCATCATTTGTGAAGTCAGACACCATGATGACTTTTATAAATTTCATTTCACTTCATTATCAGTTCCAGAGATAATTATTTTTATAGTCACTTTATTTTTTAAAAAGATTTATTTATTTGCAAGAGAGAGAGAGAGCAGGGGAGAGGCAGAAGGAGACGGAGAAAGAATCTTAAGCAGGCTCCACACTCAGCATAGCTGATGTGGGGCTCGATCTCACAACTCCGAGATCATGGCCTCAGCTGAAATCAAGAGTCAGATGTTTAACTAACTGAGGCAATCCAGGTGTTCCTTAATACTTTTTATTTTCTTAAAATTATACTACCAAATATGTTTTCCAATAGGTCATAATCAATGCCAATAGGATGTTTACAAAATATTTTTAATTATGGAAATTAAAATAAGTTTTTAAAAAATAAGAGCATGGGGCAACATCATGTGAAACAAAAAGCTCTGAATATACACGAATAAAATTTGAAAAGAAACCACAGATAGATGTATCCGGTAGTCATTTATCTAAAGTTTCGATGAAACTGTAAATGTTACTTATTTCTCAATTTCAACACATTGTGATAGCTGATGATTCAACGGATTAATAACTGATCCCAGGGAGAGGCCTTCAAGCCACAAACTTCTCCATTCCATTAACTTCTGAGTATATATAATAGCTGTAATATTCCTGGTCCAGACATTGCCTGTTTCTTACAAGATATCCAAGAGAAGGAACTGGTTGCAAAGTCTGAGAGGTAAGAGAGCTCTAAAATATCGTGAACTAGGATAGATGACAGGTAGGTAAATAGATAGACAGACAGACATGTCCTGTAACGGAGGACATTGGGAGATGGAGAGGAGAGGTGAGTTGGGGGAAATTGGAGGGGTAGACAAATCATGAGAGATTGTGGACTCTGAGAAACAAACTGAGGGTTTTGGAGGGGAGGGAGGTGGGTTGGGTGAGTGTGGTGGGGGGTATTCAGGAGGGCACGTATTGCATGGAGCACTGGGTGTGGTGCATAAACAATGAATTCTGGAACACTGAAAAGAAATAAAATGAAAAAAGTCAAAATTAAAATTACTCAAACTGTACACAATGGTTACTTGAATTTGTAAACTTAGTAATTAATTAATCATTTGGGGTACTATGCTTTATCATTTTACCCCTGACAGTATCTAGTACAATGCTTCAGGCTGAGAAGATATGCTCTGTGTGTGTTTATTTATGTCTGTGAGGAATGTGTGTGTATGTGTAAAATTGCCTATTCTGTCAGTCGTTCTATAGAATTCTGAGCTTCACTGGAATTTTAATCCTCTATCTTATTATAATCATAACATCCATCTGGCATTTTTTTAAATCCCAATTTGATTTTTGATTAATATGAACTAAAAAAAAAGACGGAGTTTAAAACTTGATTATAATTTTTCTTTTAAATTTTATTTTTCTGTCTCATAGATATTTAGGAAGCATCACGTGATTAAATCCCCCTAGAATCTCCGTTAATCGCCTTGAAAAACCCCCAAATAATAATAATAACATGGGCAATTGACATTTTCCTGAATGTAAAAGTTTAAATTAAATAATCTTCAGAAAACTTTGTAATGTGTTGACCTAAAATTGTAGAAATAATTTAGCTCATTTTTCTCAAAAATTTACTAGCAATTATAATGAGTACATTATAAACAATTTGTAACATGAGATAAAGAGGCTACAATCAAAATTAAAATATAAAATGAAATGCTTTGGAAATGTCCTTTCCCAAATGTCAAAAATAGGTCCCTCTAAACAGCATGGAATTTTGGGAGTTGCCTAAGAACCAAATCAAATTTGTGTCACCTAAGTTAATTCCATAGTCATTATTACATTGTTTTGAACTTCCTGAGCTCAGTAAATAACTGCTTACCCACACACTACCATTCTCTGTATAGCCTGAGGCTGTATTTCATTCCAGAAACTACTATTACCATATAAAGAGATTATTCTGAAATGACATGCAAAATTTATTTTTAAAAGGATTCATGTAACATAGTTATAAAGTTGCAAAGTACCTTTGATTTTATCCAAACAACAATGTACTCCATTAATAAATAGATTGATACCCTAAGATTAAGGAATTTACCTAAGCCAAGGAGTTGTTAGAACATAATCTGTACTAGAACTGGATCTTCCAAATTTACGCTAATATTTGGTATTCTCCCAACTTCTAGGATGTTTCTGAGTAAGATGAAAGTTCTCCTTCTGATCACAGTCATCTTGGCAGTAACTGCTGGTTTCCCGGTAAGTACCCATTTCTATATTCCAGAGTATTTATGATTTTTTTTCCTAATTCATGAATCTTAGGGATTTTTTTCCTCCACATGCTGTATTTCTACTTTATAAACATGCCTGATGTCTGCCCCTTTAACATGATATTCTAGAAAATACTGTAAATCATATATTGTTCAGTGCTCACTTCAATTCCATGTAGCTTGTAGTAGTGAATTTTAATCATTTAGAAAATATACTGACACTCTGCAGAAAAATGGTTACTATAATATTTTCTAGACACTCAGATTCTAGATTTTTAAAAAATGGATAGTATAAAATAATATTAGGTAGTAGATAAATTATTTCCTTCACACATAATACATCTATTTCTCAGTTTGCATGTTTTATCAACATGAGTTGAACTAATTTCACTGTTTGAGTTTTAGGTCTCTGAAAACCAGGAAAGAGAAGAACGAAGTGTAAGTTACATTTTCTCTTTTTCCATGTAAGATTTCCATGTAAAATATCCATAACTGTGGCTTAAATTCCTTTATCCAACCTTCTCAAATTCTAGAGAAAACCTTAAAGAGTTTAGGTATTATTAGCACTCCACAGAATAAACTTCAAGAATTTGATCTTTGTTTGTAAAAAGGGAATTTTATCAGCATCTCAGGTAAGAGTGGGACCCAAACTAAAACTTGAATCACTCTGTGATAACAGGGTTATTATATTTTTGTTAAAATTATTTAACCCAATAGAGGCTCATAATTGTTCATGCCTCCACTCTGCTTAACTCTATAAAACTCATTCTAGAAAAAGTAAAAATATAATAATAATAATAATTAAAACTTAAGAATTAGGAGATGTGGACCAGCTCTGATGATCCCACCAGTGACAAATTCACTAAAGGATTATTTTGGTCTAAACAGTTAATCAAAAATTTTTAAGAAAAAGAAAATAAAATTTGAAGAGGGAGGTTCTTATTTAGGGATTCATTTGTACTCCTAGAAATCTTACTATATGGAAGGAAGCATTGTTTTGGGGTCAAAACTATAAACAGTGTTAAAGATACCAAAACTGATAGGGATATAGACAGAAGACAGAGGGGGAAAGAGGAAAGAATGAAAAGAGATGAAGAGAAGACTATCTGACACAAGGTTTGGGTAAAGATCTTATATAAAAGCAAAGGGAGAAATCTGATGTCACCTCATCAATCCCCCTCCCTCTTGGTCTTAAAGTTAAAAGCACTTATCAGTAAAACTGGGCTATGAGTAGACAAGTACAAAGATATGGGTATCTCTAAGTAATTTCCCAAAATTTTCTAAAATGATGCAAATTAACTAATCCCTGTTTTTGTATGTGTAGAAAAGGTAAATGATCCCGGAATTTCTAAAACCTCTACTTAAAAGTGAAGACCCACGTTAAAAGGCTATTTTACCTCTTTCAGTCATAAAGAGTAAAACAAGCCTTTTTAATTTCTTTCAACAGGCCAGTGGAAGCAATGAATCACCTTCACCGTTTTATGGCCCATTTGGCCCATATCCACCATTCCTGGATCCAAGATATCCATGGTGGAGATATTGTCCTCCTTTCCCAATACCTTTCAATGTCCCTCCTCCTAATGGACAGTAAAGAAAGAAAAGTTCCACTACAATTTAACATGAAATAGGTGGTAAGTATGTCCAATACAAAGCATGTTTTTTAAGTTGTCTGTGAATTATATTATTCCATGAAAAAAGTATGTTACAATGTTCTCACTTATCCCTTTAAGTTATAATTTGTTTCAATCTTTTTCTCTGGTAGACATTGTTAGGTCTCTATTTAGAGGTACTTGAGTCTTTCCATGATCAAGGGGTCAGAGAAGTTTAAAAACCTCATTTGCTATGAAATAAGTCCTTTCCTTTTTTATTAAAAGATTTTTAACTCTTAAAATATTTTCTACTATCATCAACATTTGTGCATATTTGCACTAAGTCAGAGGTCTAAAAGAAGTAAAATTTCAACCAAAGAGGATATCACAATAAATAAACTTTTGGACCTAGGGTCTAAGGCAGACTTCAGCCTATTCCTTAGAAAATCATGTGTTTTTCTAATTAATATTAAAACCTCAAACCTAGCTTCTGATTGTCACATTTTAACTAATCCTAAAAGTTGAATTATCTCATATATAATAGAGGCCCCTGTCATCTCCTATCAAGAACAAAGTAACCAGATGAATTGAAAGAAGGTAGACTACAGATTACATTAGGACCAAGACGGCTGTTTTAGGAAAGAAAAAACTTTCAGCTAATACCTACCACTAAAGGCCTCTGCCATCTTTCCTGCACCTACTCAGTCTTCTTGAGTGGAAAACTTCCCAGTCCTTGACCAGATTTACTTTTGAAGTGATTGTCATTATTAAAAAGCAAAAATTAAAAAAAAAAAAAAGTAATTCACAAGCAAATTACCCATTGGGATTAATAACTGAAGGCTTATCATTTATTTCAGGTCACTGTACAATGGAATGTGAGCCACTTCCTTGAAGAAGCAATATTCCTGCTAACAAGATAAAAATAAATGTAATTGAAATAGCATACAGTATTCTCTCGCTGATTATCTTTAGTGGGCTGCAATAAATAAAAGAGAAGAACCTGGTTTCCTATTTTCTAAATGTGCTTTGCTGGTAGGAATGCAAAATAAATTCTAACAGATTTTAACACACATTTCTTTCTTTCTTTCTTTCTTTCTTTTTTTTTTTTTTTTTTTGAGAGAGAGACTGCGTGAGCTAGTAGTTTGGGTGGAGGGGGGAGAGGGAGAGAATCGTAAGCACAGACTCAATATCATGACCCTGAGATCATGACCTGAGCTGAAATCAAGAATTGCACGCCCAGCCAACTGAGCCACTCAGGGGCCTCTTAATATACATTTCTTGATGACTAACCAGTCTATGGAAAATAAGGGGATGGAGGTGACCAAAATCAACCAGTCCTGGAAGTATCTTGAATAAAAAATTCTATACAGCAACCTGTGCTGGTATTTGTATTACACCAACTATATTAACAACTGCACCAATTGTATTAACAAGAGCCAGAGGTCAATTTAATTAAAAAAAAATTTTGAGTAATTGTTCTTCAATTACTCAGTTGATACTGTAATTATATACTGTAGGATATAAACTTGATGTATTGGCAAAGGATATAAAAAACAACCAAGTACTTTCTCTAACTTCAAAAAACTTATGAGTAAGATCTTAAAAACAGCATTGATATCGTTCCTGTAGGCTACAGGGTGCTTTTTTGAATTAGATCACCAAACCATCACATGATCTTTGTTCAGTAATCACATTTCCTATGTGAGGAAACTAAAGATCATGAGAATCCTGTGGACCTACACATAGACCTAGAACATGGCAGAAAAGAAATACAAACCAAGCTTATCCAACTCCTATGTTTTTGCTAGCAGCCTATATACTAAAATAAATTCTGAGTCCAGGACTCCACAATGGCAGTACCAATGTCTAGTTAAGTCCATCTGTTTTCACTTTATTTCAGGAGGAAAAATCAAACCCCTACTAATAAATTTAACTGCCACACACTTCCTTCTCTGCTAATCTAGATGCCACACCATCAAAAGAATTACCTTTTGAAACACTCTCTCTCTCTCTGACAAATAAATAAATAAATAAAATCTTAAAAAAAAAAAAAAAGAAAACCCCAAAACAAAAAAACAAATACAGTAGTTAAAAGTAAATGACAGTTACTTCTTTTTTTTCACTCAAGGAAATTACAGTGATATAATTTGAGGTGAATAAAATCTGAGAGTTAAGGACATATATCAAAGACTTAAGCAAACAAAGAGGAGGAAAGATAGTAAATTAGAGACTCGTCCTTCCCAAACTTTAGAGTAGCCAAGCTTTGCCTTAGGCCCAGAGCTTTGATTTCCTACCTTCATTTTCCTCCATCTTGGTTTCCCTTGACTGCCTTTCCTCAGTATTTCAGTGTATTTCATATATTTCTGACTTACTCAAATACCTCGGAAAGCTTCATTTTACCTGCACCTTAAATCCATTTCCCCCACATGGCATTCAAGGCCTCTTACATACTAGCCTTGAGCTTCTTTTTGAATTCCCGTGGCATCAGCCAGCCTCTCTTATGGCCCCAGATGTTACAAGACACTACTGCCATTCCCGACAACTGGCTTTCATTCTCACACTGCTGTGGCTTTGCTTATGCAGCTCTCTCTTTGTGCAATGTCCATTCCTCTGTTTCACTATTTAAATTTATCTTTCAAGATCCAAATCCAATATCGTGACCTTCAAGAAAAACTTTCTGCTCTCTCTCCAAACAGAATAACTCACCACTTTGACCTTCTTCCACCATGTTTTATTTCTTCTTTTTTTTATAAATCTTACTATAATTTCTAATAAAATCATCCATTTACATTTCTGTATCCTTCTCAAGAAGACTGTAAGTTCCTACAGTAACATAATAATATATCTACCCCCCAGTACTTAAGCTGACTATAGGGTACACAGTGAATGTTTGATAAATAAAATATATTAAGAAAACTTTCAAATTCCTAATGTTAAACAAAAGAGTTTTTTCATACTCTGACCTATATCAACACAGAAATTAGCAGGTTATTTTTTTGTGGAAAAAAATCTTATTAAAATCAATATATCAATGGTAACATTACTCTCTTACTCAATTATAGCATTAGCAAAACAAATTGGTTAACTTTGCATCTCTCCATACTTTGTTACAGAAATTGTAGGGTCCATAAAATATGAAGTCATGAATAACATTATTTGTCACAAGACAATGCAAAAATCACTATATGTGTGTGTGTGTTTGTATACATATACATATATATATATATATAATTATACATGCAATTTGAGGATACACACACACACACACACACAATTTCACAGGATTTAACATTTGTGTCTGCTATGGAAAAACCAAGTTCAGATATTATTTAACCAAATATATATTCCCTTTCATATAGAGTAAATGAACACAGCAAAGATTTCACAAGCTTCATTGAAGAACAACTTGTCCTGATCATCAGTTTACATAAATCTCATGATGAAACTCTAGAAACAAACCCCTAAAGGAAGAAAAGGTAGCAGGTGGTGATAAAAATAGACTTTCTTACAGTAAAAGACAAAAAGCATCCAATAAGATTCTACTTGCACAATGAGCCTTTTATTGTGTCACAATGGCAACCTTTGTCCCCACAGGTCAGGCAATTAGAAAAATTCTCTTAGAACAAAGATTACATTTCTCTACTCCAAGTTAAAATTGTTCATAGCTAACAAACCTAACATCAATAAGGGAAACTCTGCCATGACCTGTAAGTTGACTACAAATCAAGGCCAGCCTAATGTGCTTCTTGGCATAACTTGAATAGAGAAACCGCTGTCTCCCTTGGTCATTTTCAGGGTCAGAAGTTCCTCAAACACTAAATATTCATTCTTTGGTATTAAAGTCAGGGATCCCAGTTAAAACTATGGGAGGGACAGCAAAAGGACCAAACTGTCCTTAATATAATTTGGTAAATGAATTTTTTAACAATTATTTCCCAACCTTACAGCTGACAGATTGGAGGCCACTAAAATACTGAGGAAAGGCAGTCAAGGGAAACCAAGATGGAGGAAAATGAAGGTAGGAAATCAAAGCTCTGAAAAGGGGCCTAAGGCAAAGCTTGGCTACTCTAAAGTTTGGGAAGGACGAGTCTCTAATTTACTATCTTTCCTCCTCTTTGTTTGCTTAAGTCTTTGATATATGTCCTCAACTCTCAGATTTTATTCATCTCAAATTATATCACTGTAATTTCCTTAAGTGGAAAAAAAAAGAAGTAACTGTCATTTACTTTTAACTACTGTATTTGTTTTTTTGTTTTTGGGTTTTCTTTTTTTTTTTTGAAGATTTTATTTATTTATTTATTTGTCAGAGAGAGAGAGAGAGAGAGAGAGAGAGCACCAGCAGGCAGAGTGGCAGATAGAGGCAGAGAGAGAAGCAGGCTCCCCGCTGAGCAAGGAGCACCATGTGGGACTGGATCCCAGGACCCTGGGATCAGGACCTGAGCCGTTTTCTTTTCCTTTCTAATTTTTTTTTAATCCTCCATTTTCTTTTGTAATCTCATGTTGATGTATGGGGATAAGATCCACAAAAGCACTGTGTCCCAAAGTCTGTTTCTTGAAGATTCTTTAAAACATCATTTGCTTAACTATTCTTCCCAAACTAAACTGACAACAGAATGATCCCCATCTCTTCTAAAACAGTTAATAAAATTAGTGTGCCCCTGGACACCTATACTATTTTAAAATGTAATCAGCTACAGAGACACTAAGTACCACATTCACATGGAGTATATATATACTAATTATTGAAAAAGGCTTTATGGAAAAATAAGCAAATCTAAATTCATCTCCACTATTCTATTAGTTCTTTTGAGGAGAATACTCATATTTTCCCACATAATCTTTCAAATTTCATTCATTCACTAAAAAACTAAATATTTATTTTGTGTCATTCATTGTGCTAAATGCTAGGGATTTGGACAAAATGATCGTTGTTTTTTTTTTTTCCACCTTTAAAGATCTTAAAGAGATTAACATACATACAATTACAGTAAATGTAGTAAGTGTTCCAATAAAGTACTCACAGAGTTATTTGGGGGTTTTTTTGGTTTGGGGTGGTTTTTTGGGGGGTTTTTTGTTTGTTTGTTTGTTTCGTTTTCAGGGAGAGATTTTTTGTTTTTAGAGCAGAAGGGAAACTAGTTCTGCCTACACAAATTAGGAAAGGTCCCACAGATGACTTTGAGCTGAACCTTAATGGATAAAAAAAGGCAATTGACAAGTATATAAGCACAAATAAAATGTTCAATAGACGTCTACTGAATGGATAAACTCTACTCAGATTAGTATTTATTTTATTTCTTCATTTATTTTAGAGAGAGAACATGCGTGTGTGCAGAGGGAGGGGCAGAGGGAGAGAATCTCAAGCAGGGTCCACATTGAGCATAGAACCCAATGCAGGGCTCAATCCCAGGACCCTAAAATCATAACCTGAGCCAAAATCAAGACGTGGATGTTTAACCAACAGAGCCACCCAGGCGTCCCTCAAATTAGTATTTTTAATGACATTTGTCTTCGTTGGTCAAAGTAAAAGAGAATAAAAGATGGGAAATAAAATCATTTAGAACCTGTTTCTAATGAATAAAAAATTAATATGCATTTCTCTTAATCTTAGGAATACCCTCTGACCTGAGGGGAAAAAAGAGAAAGTAATAAATATTATATTCTTGTTCCGTATATAACATTTCTGCTTATTTTTCATATGGATATAGAGAACAAATATCACCTGATGAGATTTTTCCTTGGTAAATGGGAAGATGTCCAGGAGGTAGTATTTCCTCCAGAATTCCATGTGAATTTAGTACTACCACAGCAGAGTTTTTCTTCTGGTTAAAACTTCTGGCTGAAGTTCACGCAAATCAAGACAGTTGAAAGAAATTAGCTGCAAGAGAACAAGGTGAAAAGTAAGGTACTGGCAGCTAAAGGGTCCTCCCTCTAACAGCTTAAGAAGGCATCCCATTTCTCTTAACTATCCGAGACTTTAGCAGAGCAATGAAATACAACTGGGAGCACACTGATCTCTAACAGCAATCACTCCAAGTGAGAGCCCAGTGAGAGCTCAGCTCCACAATCAGAGGGGAGTCAGTTCTAATGCTCTCCAGAAAATCAATCCTAGAACATCCGTGTATTATCCACATACTTTGGCTCCTCAGTGATGTAAATCAGAATTCCAGGGAAAACAGATAATACACCCACCTATGTCCAGAGCTCTTCATGCCCAGGTTCCGACATCATCCAGAACAAAGTAGTGAATCCCAAACTTTCAAGTGTATTAAAAGCTATTTAGGTGTTTATGTACTATGCAGATTTCTAGTGACACTCCTCCTCTAAAAATTCTGACTCAATAGTGTGTGGTGACATAAAAATTTGCAATTTAAACAAATATCCAGATAATTAATAATTTGTGCAAAAAACATTTGAGTGTCTAAAATATGCCAGACATAACTCTATACAATAAGGAGCTTAGGTTCTAATGAAAGAAGACAGAGAATAGCAAATGAAGGTACATAAATTTTGAAAATAATTTCATGTTGTAATACATTATGAAAAAGTGAGATAAAATAATGGAGTGATGAAGGGAAGGAAAGGACTAGAAAATGTACCAAGAAATATCTCTGAGAAGACATCTGAGCTGAAACTTAATATAAAGGAGACATTATTTGAGAAGAATTAGGGTAAGTTTCAAAGACTATGAACACAAGTAATATGGCACCTTCTAGAAACAGAAAGGTTATTGAGGCTGACACAGAGTGAGAGAAAAGAGGAAAAGAGAGGCAATAAATCATGTAGAAACAAATAGACACTGATAAAATGCTTGGAATTTATCCTGAGTGCTAGAAGCCCCTGAATGACTTTAAGCAGGAGAATAATCATATCAGGTGTATGTTCAAAAAATAACACTTTTATAACTGTGTAAAGAAGGTTTGTAAGGTGACGAGAATAAAAGTAGTGAGACCAGAAAGTACTGAGATGGTCAAGCGTGGGATGTCAGTGTCTGGGACTGATTAGGGCAATAAAGGTAAGACTATAGAAAGTGCTGGCAGATTCCAGGTATATCGTTAAAACAGGGCTTATAACTCTTCAAATGGGTTGTTGAGGAGGGGACAAAAGATGACTCGTAGGACTTTGTCTTCAGCCGCAGAGAGTATCACAGTGTCATTTACTAAAAAGGAAAAAACTAGTAGAGGACTTGGATGAGAAAAGAGATGTGTCTGGAAATCAAACATTGTTTTGTTCATGATAAATGTGGGCTGTCCATCTCAAACATAAATGGAGATGTTAAAGCAACTGCCAGATACCTGAATCTGTAGTTCAATGAAGAGAATGTGTATCATATTTAAAACTATAGGAATGAGTAGGTTAATTATAATGATACTAGAGAGAGGGAAAAATTGGAGAAGGGAGGTAAACTCTCGAAGAATTATGAAAGTTTTCCCAATTTTAAGAGTTTGAAAAACATAAGAGGAAGCAAAAGAGAAATTAAAAGCAGCCAGTAATTTGAGAGGTAAAAAAAAAAAAAAAAGAATAAATCATTACAAGTCAGAAATAACAATCACCATGCCAAAGGCTCCAGAGATCCAGAGATTGATTAAAAGAAGTTGCACTGGATTTTTTTTTTTTTTTATTCCTTTTTTTTTTTTTTTTTCAAATCCATTTGCACTGGATTTGGCTACATAGAAGTCATGACCTGGCTATATATTTTGAATGGTATGAGAGGAATAAAAGACCTATTGGAGTAAATAAAGCACAGAGTTACAGAAAGTCCTGGGGTCATATTGGATATATAATGCTTTACAAAACTGAAAGCTTTCTTAATTACCTTTTATTTTTTAATCTGTGTTATTATAGTGAACCCAGAAACTCTGGGATTCTAAAGTTTATTAAAGCATAAATTTATATGTGCATGCTGAAGTCATAACAACACTCATTCTGGGCTCCAGATGGTATCAAATGTCTTCTCAAAGCCTCAAAAGGGTCTTCCTACTTATGTCCAACAGAAAGTATTATCTCTGTACCTGCTCTCTGCAAGCAGAGACTGTGACTGTCTACTAAATTCTTCAAAGTGCCTTGTTTTTAATAACTGTGTATGTGTGTACTGTTTATTTAAATGTATTGTCTTTAGGAGAGTAAAATAGCAATATTCCATTTTGCTAGTGCTGAAAAAGTCCAACAGCATTTTGCACTACTTTCCCAGAATTTTCACATATAGCAAAGGTTTCCAAAGCATACAAATTTCTGCATTAAAATATTAATTTTCTGATGCCTTATGAATTAATCATGTAGAAGTTGTGTTAGCTATTTACATTGCAACTAGTGTCAAAAACGCATTGTTGTACTTCAAGCACATGATAGAGTATTGACATCAGCCTGGTACTAATGAAGGAGCTGAGAAATAAAATGAGGCAAAAAAAAATAAAAACACATGCTGTGAATACCACCAAAAGAAGAGAGAGATAAAGTACATACCAGATGTGAAAAATGCTAAGAGAACAAAAAGTTGTTATGGATAAAAGAATGCACAGATTTCAATAGTCACCATCTTACTTATCACAAAATGATTATTTCATAGTGCTTGGAATGTGAACTTATGAACCATAATCACCTCTTAACGCAGTATGCAGTTACACAGACAGACACTGATTTAGGACCTAAAGAGGAAGAAGCCATAGCTTGATTAAGAAGCCCTCCTGGTCCTCCTCCTACAGTCCAGGGATGTTTCAGGAGTAGACTGTGACCGTTGAATTGAATATATGACTACATCAAGGCTAGTTTCAAACTGCAAACACTCTAAGTTTTAAGACCTTGTTTACCACTATCCCAGCTACCTGAGAGATTTCACATCATGGGAGTTCTGATCTACCTTTTGTTTTTCTTTGGAAAACACCAGGGTGTCTGAACAGCTCCAACATAGAGTTCACCTAGTCCATCTACATCAGTCATTCAAAACTCTTTAGCTCTTCTAGACTGCCTAAGGTCAACACATACACGGGGAATGTTCAGTGTCACTAGTATTCGAGTAAATGCTAGACTATGAGCTTCACAAGGGCAAGGATCTTTGCCTGCTTTGGTAACTACTTTATCCCTAATGGCTGGAACAGTACCTAAGCTAATATAAGTGTTCAACAAATAATGTTCAGTTTTTCAAAAAAAAAAAAAAAAAAAAGGTCAGATTAGTGTTTGAGGTGGATGGGTGATCCCACTGTAGAAATGGTTTTCTCTTGGTGTGAGTAAGGATTCCTAGCATTCCCAGATGAAACAGAATTACTGAAATATATTTTCCCACTAAAACAATGTTATTAAAGGTGTTCTGAGCCTCTGACGCTTCTGAATAATAATAATAAATTTAAATAAATAAAGTTCTGGTAATTCTAAATTAAAGACTCTGCTGAAAATCAGTATCATTCTATGGCCCTAAACCAATGACTGAGAAATTATCACATAGAAAGGAACACTCTAATGATTTGGAGGTTGACCAGTCCGTACAGAACGGCCGGTCTTCTTATTCTAGCCGTTTGCTTGAGCAGTCTGTATCTCTGCCATCTTCAAACAGCAGAAGCCAACTATTCTGAGAAATAGAAAATCCCAACTCACTCTGTACAAACTCAATAAGCACTCATTCAAAGATTCTGAATACCGTTCCTAACTTTCTAAGACATGAAACAGTTCTAAGAAAAAGACAAGAATACAGGCAGAGCTACAATGCCAGTATTATTTCTTGTATTCCGGCAGTCTTACCCTGATTCCCGAAAATACTTCAGTCTTGCCAAGACCTCATAGCACAATTAACAATTTTTCCCCCAGAGAAATGCAAACAAAAGAAAATACCCTTTTCTGAGGCAAATTATTTGGTTAGCTGTATTTTACCAAAATGTCTCCCATATTCATGGTTTTATGACTCTTACTACCTATTTTAGAATGAGCTATCCCTGAAACAGAAAAATTATCCTCAACTCAATAATTTAATTTTGTATATCCAGAGTATTACCTATATTACTAAACTCTAAAAATCTAAAATAAAATTTGGTTCATAAGAGCTTAAGCAATGAACAAATATATATTGAATGTTTATACCATGAACTGACTGAAAACTGTATGTCGTAGCTCAGATGTAAATGAATATGTTATATTGATTAAAATATTTCACATGTAGATTTGACTTGTTAGAAATTGTCCTTGGGTGCATAAGAAATGATCATTTTTCTAATTTTTAGAAATCAATAGATGTAACTCTGTAAAGACCAACTAGAGTTCATAACATATGTAGTATCACTTGATACACAAGTTCTTAAGTGAAAAAAATCTTCAAAATATGGAAGTGTTTTGGTTAGCTACTTTTCATTTAAATTTAAATAGGTTGGATTACTTAATTCAAATAGTTTAAATTCAAATAGGTTTAAGTTCAGTTTAAATTCAAATAGGTTGGATTACTTAAGAATGCAATTAATTTTTTATAACTCTTCTTTATCTCTTTAAGAAACATAAAAATTTATTCTTTAAAAAGTGTGACTAGTCTTCTTTTCAACCTTTATGAATGACAACTCTATTTCCCCTTCTGAATTTCATTAACTAAGATTGACCCAAAGATGACCCTGCTGTCATCAAATCTTTCTTTTTTGTCATCTTCCTATTCGGTGAAATATAGGAGGAAAAATAAATCACGTGGTGCAAGGCACTAATATCCTTTAATAAGTCTTCGGTTATTTACCTTGGGTCTTCCCTACAACTGAGAGGGCAACTCAACTTACTGCCAAGCAAGACCTGACAGGCACAAGGAAAGGTAATCATATTGAAACACCCAGACAGAAGTCAGTAATAGTATCACCAAAGTTATTTTAGAAGTACATTTTCTTCCTCTTAGCTTTTATCGTTAAGTTTGAGTATGTCTTATTTGATTTTGACGTTAGTTTCTAACCTAAACCTTAGATTCTGAATGATGTTATAATCAAATTTACTTTTAACTTCACTTTGGGGTAAAGGTCAAATTTTGATACTGGTAAATTAGTAAAGACAATGTAAATTCTAAAGAAGACGGTAGAGCGGCAAACCAAAAAACAGACTCTTAACTACAGAGAACAAACTGATGGTCACCAGAGGGGAGGTGGGAGGGGGATGGGTGAAATAGGCCATGGGGATTAAGGAGTGCACTTGTGATGAGCATGGGGTGTTGTATAGAAGTACTGAGTCAAAATATTGTACACCTGAAACCAATATTACACTACTTGTTAAATGGAATTTAGATTAAAACTTCTAAAAAATCATAGAAACTAAAAAATAAAAAATAAGGTATTTAAGACAAATAACCTATTTCTACAAATGTGGAAGATTAACTTTTCAGCAAATGACATGTAATAACAATCCAGGTTGATCCCTTAATTGCAAATATAATTCTATGTAAAGGTGACAATTTTGTTTATAATTATTGTTTTAAAACATGCCTTTTGTATCCTCATGAAAGCTGAATAGCTCTACTATTTCATAAATTATTTCTACCTTCCCAAGTGATGAAGGCAAATTCAAGTATTAATTGGTTTAAATAGATGATAAGTAATGTATGGTCTTACCTCTCTGGTTTCTGTTTATGCTAAAAAGGAAGGAATTACAATCATTTACAGAGTATTTTTTGTATGCACATGTGCCTGTGTGTGTGTGTGTGTGTGTGTGTGTGTTATAATTTTGGGAGAACTAGACAGGAGTCCTACTTGCCATAGAAATTTATTCAGTCTATAATTTTAAAAGTTATCTGGTGATTATAATACAAAATTGCTATCTATATTCATGATACTTGCTAAGACTTCGTCTTAATCATTCCAAAAAAAAAAAAAAAAAAGAAATAGTAACTATAGGACATGATGGTGGTATTAACTATCACTACAATGGCAATCATATTACAATATATAGATGTATCAAATCAGCATGTTGTATACCTTAAATTTATAGTGTTATATGTCAAATATATTTCAATGAAAAAGTTAACTGGCAAGTAAAGAATTACTAAAAACCCCAACCCTCTCAATGAAATTTGAGTTTGCTGTAGGTTGTATGGATTTGATTCTATGAGTTCCACAATACCCATTGACAGTTTGAAGTCAGCTTAGTAGACAGCCTTCTTAATCATTATTAGCTGGGAATGGAGGCAAATAGAGTCCAATGTGTTTCCCCTTTCCAAGCCTGTGTGACCCTCTTTTGTAAAACTCTGTTTGCAGGACTAAAGTCTATTACAAGTATGGCAGTAACAGGAGCTGTAACAAGATGTAGTTAGTATTTGCTTCGCAAGTACAGTATGTGCTTAAATACTAAAAGTTTGAAGTATTACACAAATTTTTCTAAAAAGATAATTTATTGAAAAAAGGGTCAAATAAGCAGGTGTGACAACCCTATATTCCTTTTTAAGGATGAGGCTAATTTTTTTAAAGATTTTTATTTATTTGACAGAGAGAGAGACCGCGAGAGAGGGAACACAAGCAGAGGGAGTAGGAGAGGGAGAAGCAGGCTCCCCGCTGAGCAGAGAGCCCAATGTGGGACCTTGATCCCAGGACACTGGGATCATGACCCGAGCCAAAGGCAGACACTTCTCGACTGAGACACCCAGGCGCCCCAAGGCTAATTCTTTTATATATATTCAAAGTTACCATAATCATCATATCTACATTTCTTATTAAAACCATCAATAACATCATTTATGATTATTACAGAAGTGTATTATAAAGAATGCAGTTTCAGGATCCATCCCCTCCTTACATGTTCCCATTAGATCGATCAAGGAATTACAGAATTTTAGAAACAACTTAAACTTTCATTTTATAGTTGAGAAAGAGAAGATCCAGGCAAGGGAAATTACTTGGCCAAAGTTAAACAAGCAGAGATAGGGCATGGGCTAGAATGCAGTCCTCCAAAGGAATGTACACTTTCAATACTCTCCAATCTAAAATGATTCAACTAGTTTCTATTATTTAAAAAACCATGCCCAACTCTTTCACCTGGCATTCAAGGCCTCTCCTTTTCTGTCCTAAACTTTCTTTTCAACTTTATCTTTATCTTCTTATAAAACACTACTCCATTCAAAATGTCCATGGATATCCCCAAGGCTGCCTCCTTTCTCTCCTCTCCTCTTTCCTCTTCTTTCCTCTCTCCTCTCCTCTCTCTCCTCTCTTCTCCCTCTCTTTCCTGTCCTCTCTCTCCTCTCCTCTCTCTCCTCTCCCCTATTTGGGAACATTTTGTCCCTATTTATCTCTCCATGGACAAATCCCATCTATATGCCATCTCCTACACAAAGAATTTGATGATTCTCTTAACTGAAACCTTCTATCTGCAGAAAACCACTTGTGGCATTTTCCACTTTCTTTCCTCTTGCCCTGATTTGTGTATGTTGTAACTCTCTTCCTAAAATTGATGCTAGGTGTTGGTAAAGCTTGTATCCCTGGGGCACCTGGGTGGCTTAGTCGTTAAGGGTCTCCCTTCTGCTCAGGTCATGATCCCAGGGTCCTGGGTTGGAGCCCCTACATTGGGTTCCCTGCTCAGCGAGAAACCCGCTTCTGCCTCTCCCACTCTCCCTGCTTGTGTTCCCTCTCTCGCTGTCTCTCTGTCAAACAAACAAATAAACAATCTTAAATAAAAATAAGTTTTTATCCCTGATAATCTCGTTTGGTTTTTCTACAGCTTACGATAAAATAGATTTTCCACATTAGCTAAATCTACCCATAAATCTAGCTTTTTTCCCCCTTACAGCAAAAACAAACAAACAAACAAAAATTGTCCCAAATCACTTTTAAATTATAAAAGAGTTTTTAATTTAACTTTTTTTAATTTTTATTTTAGGTGCAATGATGAAGAGTTTTTTCCTAGTTGTGAATATCGTTGCATTAGCCTTGCCATTTTTGGTGAGTTAATTTCATCTAATCAATTTGTAGTAAGACTTTAAGAAAATTTTATTTAAAAGTTCTAATTGGGGCACCTGGGTGGCTCAGTCTGTTAAGAGTCTGCCTTTAGCTCAGGTCCTGATCCCAGGGTCATGGAATTGAGCCCCACATCAAGACCTACAACGGGCTCCTTACTCTGTGGGGGGGGCCTGCTTCTTCCTCTTCCTCTACTTGCTCTTCCCCCTGCTTGTTCTTCCTCTCTGTCAAATATTTTTTTAAAAATTCTAATTATGCAAATTTATAAGTGCAGTTACACTTCATAGGACAAAAAAATTGCATTCTAGCTATATTTTTCTAAAAGCAACTTTATTTATTTTATATCACAAAATTAAAGTCCTATTCTTCTGCATATGCTTTTGGTTCTCAGGAATTAAATAACACTTTATTCTGTATGAAAAAACCTTAAAATTCTCAAAGATTACAGAAAATACATTTTGGGGAAAAATAGTGGAAATATTTTTAAGTTATAAAATGCTCTAAAATAATTCTTAAAGAATCAATATATAAATCATAGTTCAGGATCAGAAATTCCTTTAAATTCCTATCTTGCACAGATCCATTTTCTTTAGGGACTAAATCCTTAAAACTTAAGGAGCTTGGTTAAAGATTTTCCACCAGTATCAAAGACCTTGACACATCTGCCTTCACCATTCAAACATTATGTCTTTTGTTATACTCTTCCCATGAACGTCAACTGACTCCTCCCCGGGGATAATATCCATAAACAATTCTACGGTTTTCAGGTATTTTCTTGAATTACATGCTGTATGTTAAAGCTATGGAACCAAGGAAAAGGATTTGGAGGGGTTTTTTTATTTTATTTTTTATTTGCTTTCTTTGTTGTTTTGGCTTTTGTTCTGTTTTTCATGTTCATTCAGGGATCCCAGGCACTTATTTGCCAATAGCAAGAGCAAGAAGACAAACAGAAGAAGCTGTATGACCATTTCTTAGATTATAAATTTTGAAAGGCACTAGCCCTTGTTTCATAATTCATTTATTACTGAATTTAGACTTGTTTTTAAGTTAATATCTATTAAGTAATTCTCTAGGTAAATTCTTTGTAAAAGAATTTTAAATAACTTTTTAAAAATTTGGATTATGACTTTCAAATTTATTTTATTTCGTTTATTCTTTGAAATTCCATTTTATTGTGGCCACCAGCACATTTCAAACTCGGGTTTTCTCTTTGAGGGGCAGGAATTAAAATTTAAGTAAGAAAATTATTTTCCTGGACACAATTCCAATATGTATTGGGGACAGTGGTTTCTCATACAACACCAAGTAATTTTTGGACACCACGAGTGCTGAAGAATTCAACTCAATTCTGACACTATCTTCCCAGAGGTACTGTCAAATTCCACAGGTTAAGGGTTCAGACCTACAACATCTCCCACTTCAGACATGAGTTGCAAGCCCTGCCTGTTACCTGTAGTTCTGAAGAATGACTATAGATGGGAAGTTCCCACAACCTCCTCCATGGGTTTGGTTAATTAGCCACGTAGCTTACAGAACTCTGGAAGTGTTTTACTTACCAGATTACAAGTTTATCATAAAAAGATATGTCAGGAACAGTCAGATGGGAGAGATGCGTAGGGTAAGGTATGTGGGAAGAGGTGCAGAGTTCCCATGCCCTCTCTAGGAAAGTCACTCTCCCCTAATGTCCATGTGTTCACCAAACTGGAATTTCTCCCAACTCATCATTTTGGGCTTTTAAGGAGGTTTCATTACATAGGGATGACTTACTGACCACTGGGAACCATTCAACCTCCAGTCCCTTTCCTGTCCCTAGAGGATCAGGGGTGGGACTGAAAGTCCCAACCTTCAAATCAAGTGGTTAATTTCTCTGACAACTGGCCCACATCCTTAGGTGGGGTCCAAATGTCACCTCATTAACATAATAAAAGATACTTTCTTCCCCAATGCACTCCCATCACTTAGGAAATTACAAGGGTTTTAGGAGCAGAATTGTCCAGAAACTAGAATAAAGACCAAATATATATTTCTTAATATAAATTGCTATATCACATGATCTACAACTGCCTGCTCTATGGCAACTTCTTTCTGAGCAACTTGAGCCTGCTCTAGCTCCCGAACACTCCTTCCCATTTTCACAGAGGCTTCAAGCCCCACGGACATGAACACATAATTCAAAAAAACAATGAAAGTTTATAGATTTTACCATTCAATCTTATGAGTAGTCAAATTTATATGTATTTTGTGATAGTATCTTTTATGTGTTAATTTATTCCTTCTCTTTCCATATAGTCAGGACAATATTTATTATTAACAATTATGGAATGAGTTGCACACCCTTACAGCCTATGGGAAGCATTATAAGTCGGCATTATAAGTCTTCGGTAGAGCAATCTGATAATCCCAATCAAATAATTTTTGTCCCCCCTGACAAAGTTACACTTTTTAAAAACTATCTTAAGGACTCTATGAAAACTATTAAAAAGGACACTGGTATAAAGATGTTATTCATCTATTTATAATAGAACAGTTTTTTTAAAGAAGCTTAATGGTTAGCAATAAACATTTCATGACATAATTATTAATCATTTTTCAACTATAATAAAACAGGAGGAAAATTGAAAAATAATATGAGATCATGCTCTTTGAATTGCACTAAAATGAACAGATACCAGGAACATATGTACAAATTGATACTAGATGAATGTCTAGATTATCAGAATTTTTGAGTGTAGGCAAACTTTCTCTAGTATTTCTATTACTTTTAAAATTTTTAACTAGTAATATAATACATTTAGAGTAAAGAAATCTCTATCTCAGCATACCTTGAATTTTAATATTTTATCAAATTTCTAATTTTCTGTACCTACATCTTCTAAAAGGTTTCTAGTCTTTTCATACCAAAGAGTATGTGTGAAAGCCCTAAACTAGATCACTTAAAAAACTAATAATAATGTTATTGATGTAGTAAAGACATTAGGGTTTGAAGTCAAAAGCCAAGAAAGAATTCTTGAGACAAATTAGTACAAAAAGATGTTTTATTAAAGCATCAAGATAGGACTTGTGGGCAGAAAGAGCTGCACAGGGGTCATGAGGAGTGGCCCATTATATACTTTCAGGTTGAGAGGGGGTTAGGGATAGTGTACCTCTCTAAGAAATTTTGGAAACAAAGTTTTCAGGAATTTGAGGGGGCTAGCTATTGCTGGGAAAAGGTAATTTATTACTGTCTAATAAAACCTTAGTCATAAGACCCTACAGATGTGTATCAGCGGGTTATATGCTTAGGGGATGACTGCCAACATGGATCTTGGAGGAGTAGTGACAAAAGAAATTCCAAAGGAATTTTTATATGTTAAAATAGACTTACAGGATCCTGGGGGTCAGGCTAAGATTGCCTTTTGCCCTTAACAAAGTGTCAGCATTGAGGTAATTGAGTCCCTAGAGGAATGTCACTCTGCCGGTTTCAAGAACTTGTCAATGGGCTGTAAGTAGTAAGAATATTTAATAATTTTTCTTTTGCTTTTGTTTCCCACATCATTATTACCTCATCTCAAAACTTTACAAAGACTTTGTGAGTTTTTAAAGCTTTATATAGATGCTTACGTAAATCGTTTTCTCACTCCCAATTCCCTATACATGTTGCGATCCAGAATTATTGTAAAAACAAATGAAAAATGATTTAAAAACCACTATTATCTATATAATATTTATACACTAATGTTATGTTAAAGGCAATTATTTATTTATTTATTTATTTTTAAAGATTTTATTTATTTATTTGACAGACAGAGATCACCAGTAGGCAGAGAGGCAGGCAGAGAGAGAGGAAGGGAAGCAGGCTCCCCGCTGAGCAGAGAGCCCAATGTGGGCCTCCATCCCAGGACCCTGGGATCGTGACCTGAGCTGAAGGCAGAGGCCTCAACCCACTGAGCCACCCAGGTGCCCCGAAAGGCAATTTTTAAAAATCTAGATAAACCTCATATGTCATCTTAGGAGAGCAGAAAAAAATATACTCAACGCGCCTCTTTTTTTAACAATACATATTCAAAACACAAAAAATAATCCAATGTACATTCAATACAAAATATGTTATTCATATTTTTCATTTAGGCAAATATCGTGTATGTTTTTTGCATAGGAGTCAGATGATCATATTATATTCAAACTTAATTTCTTCTTCTCCCCAGTGGTGATTTTAAAGATTTTAATTAGTTAATTGCTGTCACTGCTTGAGTGGTTCACAAGCCTTATAGACTAAATAACCATGGAGAATGCTTTATAATATTTTATAATATCAAAATAAAATCAAAGAAATCATGTTTTGTCTTTTGTACAAAAGATTTTTAAAACTACAAAAAAAAATCTGGACTCTGCCCAATGCTTTTTTTTTTTAACTTATTTCTTATTTCTGTGAACTCAGCAGGGCGCAGAGGTGCAAAACCAGGAACAACCAACTGTAAGTTTATTTTATTTCTAGTAGAGACATGAACTCTGAAGTATAATTTTATGCAAAATTCTATGATATTTAAGTGCCTTCTGCCTAAAAACTAATAAACCCCACAAAATAATTTAATAATCATTGAAAAAAATACCACTTTAGAAACCAATCATATGAATCAACCTCAATATTCATCTGAAAATCTTGGATTCTTCTAACCCAAATCATGTGCTTTTGGTTTTCATGTATATTTTGCAGCATAAGAAAACTATCCCAGAGTTTAATATTGGGAATAAAGGAAAACAAATGTAAAGTTTAGTATCTCTCCTCACTGAAGATTGGGGAAAGATCCCTCTCCAATCCGTCTCTGAATACTTCTCATACACTTGCATTTACTTCCTCCTCTTGTTCCATACATATGTTTGAAAGAACACATTTACATATGTCTTCTTTCATGAGAAGTACTTGCTTTGCAGTATAATTTTGTTGATTTGTTTTACTTTTGGAAAGACCTAATGACATATTTTTATAAATGCACACAACCAACAGAGACAAATAAAAATGGTAAATTCCCTAACTGATCTTTAATGAATAACATGAAGTTGAAAAGAATCCAAAGTACAAATCCAAGAGTCCTCCCACATCACATGATTTTACTATTTTGCTATAATTCGTTTAGAAAAAAAATAAATGCGCCCTCAGCCTAGTCTCTAGATAAATAAAATTTGTAAATATTTACAAATATGTAGTAAGAATACATATATACATACACACAAATATATGAAAATATATATATGCACATATATTCCTGTCTTTGTGCTATGTTTGTGCACCATAGGTCAAAAATCTCTATGAGATTATTCTAGCTGTTGTTCTTATTATAATGCCCAACATTTACTGAGCACTTTTCATGTATGTCAAGACCCAGGCAACGAGGTTTTACATCATGGATTACCACATCTAATTTGTTTGAAACTAATATTATTTTTAGTATTTGTTAAAAATCAAAAAATAGAAGGGAAGTGTACAAATCTGTGTCTTATAAAAAATAATATGGTTGCTGAGTTCACTACTTCCAATATTGTAGTTACTCAATGTCAAACACTAAAATACATACTTTAAGATATCTCTATATTCTAGCCTACAATAATACCATCTGCATAATGTATTCTTTTTACAGTGCCACAAGAATGATGAAAGCCTGTTCAATCAGAAAATTGCCAAGTATATCCCATTTCATTATGTGCTGAATAACTATCCTCGCTATGAGCCTACTTACTACCCACACATACCAGCTGTACCAATTAATCATCAATATGTGCCTTATCCACTTTATGCAAAACCAGTTGCAGTTAGGCCACATGTCCAAATTCCTCAATGGCAAGTCCTGCCAAATGCCTACCCACCCACCGTGGTACATCCCCCACACCTACATCCATCATTTATTGCCATTACCCCAAAGATGATTCAGGATAAGACAGGCATCCCTACCATCAATACTATTGCTTCTGTGGAGCCTACATTTATTCCTACCACTGAACCAACAGTGAACACTGTAGTCACTTCAGATGCTTCCTCAGAATTCACCATCACAAGCACACCTGAGACTACCACAATTCCAGTTACCTCACCTATGGTCTAAAAACTCTGAGGAAACATCAAAGACGACAACACAGGTAAGTGAGCAAAAGACAAAAGTAAATAGTGCAGACAAGATTCATGGATTTATCAGTACAATCATAATAACTGAACTAGTATAATAGATAAATTAAGCCCGTTATAGGAGCAGGTAAAATGGGTTCATTATAATTTTAATTTGATGGTACCATAGCATTGATATACTAGATTCTGTTCCAATAAGAAATGAAACATCTTATTTTACAAAATGCAGAAAAATTAGAGTTTTTTTAATCGAATCTTATTTCAACAACTGGAACACTCCTAGAATCTACTAGTTTTAGTTCATTCCTATTCATACACACAGAAAGCAGAGTGAAATACTATGCTAAATTTGTGATTTTTCTTATCTCAAAAATAAATTTTCTGAGACTATCTATATAGAATGAGTTTAAATACATTTTAAACATTTAACCATGTTCTTGCATTCTAATTTTGCCTTGAATCGAGCAAAAGGAAATGTATCCCATGCATTTCTTTATTTCAGACATCATTTCTGAAAGGAACATGAAGTTTAAGCACTCAAAATTACTATTCTAAGATGAGCCCATGGAAGAATTGTAATTCTTAATTTAAAAAGCACATACACACTAGAAAAATACTTTCAGAATCTTTTTTTAAAAATACTTTCAGAACCTTAAACATGATGCCAACATTTCCATTTATTATTTGGATCAATGAACAATGGCAAAGTCTAAAATTTGAACTTACAGAAAGAAATTAAAAGGAAAGCTCAATAAAATAGAAAATGACTGGAGTGTGCAATAATTTGGGGAGAAAATTACAAAATTTTGAGTTTCTTTGCAATAAATATTTTCAGTGCATCATACTGTCTATATTATTATATAATCTGAAATACAACACACTGACCTGTGATACAGGGGAATAGCGTTAGACCAGAGAGGGCTGTTTCTTCCATCTTGTGACTATAGGTAAGTCAATAATCTTTCTGAACTTTTATTTTCTCTTAATTTGGTTTCTACAATGCATATTGTGAAATGACTGTAAAAACTGATCAGCCCACAAATTGTATGAAAAAAATAAAATCAATAAATGCCAAAATTTACTTTTAAACAGTATCCTGTCCTTACTAAATGATAAAAACTTTATATAGTTATCTCAGAATATTTCTATAGCAACCATATGGATCCTATTACTATCTTCAATTTACAAAAGAAAAATAATAGTCCCATGGATCTTAAGTAAATTACCACAGCCCAGAAGTTCAAAACTGGGAACCAAATAAAACTTGTCTGGTTTTGGATAGTAAAGTGTAATTACTATGCTATCTACTTCTATACGGACTGTCTAATATACAGAAAACATACTATGTTTTCCTTAGGTCAGGGTATCTGTAAATTGTACTATTTCTTTGCTCTTTAATAGGACATATGTGGTAGGGAAAAAAGAGATAAGATGTTGGGAAAATTTGGAACTTATTAAAATTTAATGAGAAAATTAATGGAGACAACATGAAAGAAAGTAACAGTTATATATTGCATTGATTTAAAATATTACATGATTATGCTTTTAATGAAATGATCATTATTTCAATAGTTACAATTATTCAAAATTTATAAACCTAGATTTCTAAGTTAAAACCAGTATATAGTATCACTTATAAAGAAACATGTTAAGGACATTGTCTTGATGTCAATATTAGGTGAAGACAATTATTTTCAGTTACTATAAGACAATTTTAAATATTTAAATTTAAATATTTAATTTGATAAAATGGCTTGGATACAGACACAAGAGACAAATAATTTAAATAAAATGTACATGAAAACTGTTAACATACTATGAACTAAATCTCTAAACTGTCATCATTTTTTATAGGTCTTGATGAAACCGAATGATTACTCTAAACTCTCCTTTGGTCATTCATCTTCCTTCATTCAAGAAAGAATGTGATTTTGATGGATTTGGCTCCTTTCTCTTCTCCCCTCACATTTTACGTTCATGTCACATTTAATTTTTTGTTTCTTGCACAATAAAGCCATTTGAATGCAAGGAGATCTCTTAATTGAGGAGTCTATGGATATAGCTCAAGGATCTTTCAAACCTTAAAATTTCAAGGCAAATTTAGTGTGAGTTTGATCAAACAAGTTTATCTGGGGACAAAGTTCATAATGTTATCCAGTTCTCAAAGTGGTCCACAAACAGTGATTAAATACATCTTCTCCAGGATGACACTGGAACATTTAAACTTACAACTAAGTCATTGGAATCAGAAAAGAACTAAGCTATGGTGTTCCAATCTAAGGGACCACAATGTGACCCTTGAGAGCCCTGGAAACTCTGGAGTTAACGTAAAAGTTAAGTGTTCCGATGTATTTCTAATGTTAAATCATTCCTGGGAGTAAATTCTGGGCACAGGGAGGCTACAGATGACCACAACTACAAACACAGATAATGGCAAAATTACAGAAGTTGATGGAGACTAGACCTACATGACCAGATTCCTCCAGACTGGAAGCTACAGTCTCACATCTGTCCAAACATAAACATGAGCATGTGCTGCACACACACACACACACACACACAGGAAGTTTCTGGAATTGAGGTCTTCCAGTCTACAAACATTGGTGAATACTCAAAGTCCAAAAATAGGGTTTTCCCTTAAACACATATTGCAAGGTAAATAAATGGGTTGTTTATGTGCTTGCTCCATATTTAACCCTTCCTGTCAGAGAAAATACAAATCACTCAACTCTTACAAACTGCTGACCTGTCACCCATCTAATCTTCTCCTGAAACTCTCAACAGATATGCTATTATTAGGAATGATCTGTAGCCTTTCGTCAGCTCTCTCACTCAAATTCTAGAGTCTGGAAGAGAGGCATAGTCAGGAACATGGTATGGCTGAGCCTCATTTGCTATGGCCATTAATAACCATTCATTTCTTGAAAAACAAAGTAAAAATGTGGAAGAGGTAGAATTTATTTATTAATTAAAAAAACATTTATCACCTACTAGGTACAAGGTACTATAAGAATTATTGTGGGGTATATAACAATGATATTTAATCATAGTGTGCAATCAATAGTTATACAATATATACTATAGACCAGTCAATCTTCTATTCGTTTATACATATTTGCTCACTTAATATGGGCCCCTGGACTACATGCCGTTGTTGCTGCTGCTGCTGCTGCTGCTGTTGTTACACAAGAGAAATGAAGTAATTTTCCCCAGGTGGGGCTGGGATTTGAATCCACATAGCTTTGCTTTATTTATTTATTTATTTTTAAAGAGAGAGAGAAAACAAGACGGGGTGAGGGGGAGGAAGGGTTAAGGGACAAAGGCAGAGGGAGAGAGAATCTTAAGCAGGCTCCACACCCAGTGCAAAGGCTGACACACTGCTCTATCTCACAATCCTGAGAGATCAGAACCTGAGCTGAAATTAAGAGTTGGATCACTAACCAACTGAGCCACCCAGCCACCCACTGGATATCACATTCTTAAGAAAACCTTTCCTGAACTTCCAAGATCAAATGACCCACTAAGGTATTATCATAGCATCCTGTCCCTGCCATTTCTTTCCCCCTTAGTACTCATCAAACTCTGTTACACCTGCATGTCTACTTTTCTTGCTGGTCTATAAGCCCTAGGAATATAGGAAACATATTCTGCCCACCAACTATGTTCTCCAAAGTAGGGCCTGATACAGTGCAGGAACTAAGCAAACATTTGTTAAACAAATAAGTAAATAAAGGAATAAGTGGACTGTTAATGACTGAAGTTGAAATACCCATTTAAGAGGATTAAATAACCTAGACTTTACTTGCTAAAATCTAAAAGAAAAATAAATGTTGACCTTAGCAGTTTATTAGTGATCATGAATCAGACACCAAAGCCAGTGAACGATATATTATTAAACCAAGTTTAAACTCAAAAGAGAATTACTGTAAATCATTATCACCAATCACAGTAATATAAAAGTATAAAGAGAGAATGTTTTTAGCACTTACTCTCAATTTTCAAGGAAAGAAAGCTGAATGTCAACAGAATGATAACTAAATTATTGTATCAACACTACATATTATCTTAACTTTAGCAGACTACTTAAAAGAAGGAGATGGTGGCATGCTCTCCTCCTAATATAATACACTTGAGTAGTGGCCAAGTGCCCATATTATTGAAATCATAACTATAAAGTCAGGCTGATGAACAAAAACAGATTTAAAAGATCTAATGTATTCTTTTATGTGTATATTTTATTGGAATACACTGAAAAATCCCAGAAACTCCTTAAGGCAAGATTAAACTCTTATACATTCCTTTAAAATTAGTATTTGGCATTAACATAGTTATTTTCCAAATTTAAAAATCTTTCTTTTGAATCATTCACTATAAAACACCTACAACCATCATTGGGATGTTAAGACAGAACTTTAATGAATAAAGCCTTTAAATATTTCATGCTATAGAAATGATAAATTTTAAACTAATGATTTTTTTCAAAGATTTTATTTATTTATTTGCAGAGAGAGAGAGAGAGATCACAAGTAGGCAGAAAGGCAGGCAGAGCAGGGGAAGCAGGCTCCCTGCTGAGCAGAGAGCCAGATGAGGCTGGATCTCTGGACACTGAGACCAAGATCTGAGCTGAAGAAAGAGGCTTAAACCTCTGAGCCATCCAGGCGCCCCTAAACTAACAATTTCAAGTAATAGTAAAAATAATAAAAATTTTATAAGGAGTAAAATTATTTTTTCTAAAATTTATCAGTGAAACATATTTCCACAAAAAAAATCCACAAAAGAACGGATGTTGTCAACAGATTTGACTTTCTTTTAATCAGTGTTAACCCTTGCCAACAGTAATGATATTAAAGTTTTCTCAGCCTCTCTTCCCAATAGGAAATAAGTAGGAGGGACATCCAGGGATGGAAGGTTTATTTATTCAAAGGGCACTTACTAGTTTTCATTTGGAGACAACGTCTACTGGAGAAGTCAGCTTGGTTAAGAGAAGATAAAATCTGACGAGAAGACAGAGGAGAAGCTCTTTTCTAAGGTATCTAACACAGATAAGAGTTTGGGACACTGATTTTTCATTAGACTCTGGGCTTTACACAGTTTGGACACAAATGTATAGTTAAATTAATCATTGAAAGGATCTTCTAACTTAAGACAAACTGAACTTGTTTCTAACATTATTATACTCATTACTATGGGAACTGTTCATATACCATCAAAAGAGTTTCACTTTCTCTGCAGTTTAATCAAAGCTTATACCTATGAATTACTCAAGTTCTGTGGCCAAACAGCAACATTTGACAAAATGTAATTTGCATAAAAATCACAAAGGAAGTTCGTCTTTGTTAAGTAAAAACTGCTTTAGTAGGAATGCTTCATTCTGCCTAAGACATTCTGCTGAAAAGTGGGTGCCAACTTTAATGCTTGTTTCAACCCTTCCAGGTCTCTGTGGAAGTATTGGCTTAAACATCCTAAAAGTATGAATTACAATGTTTTTAACTAAAACTTTTTAAAAATAATTTTTACTTGAATAATGAACTTTTTCTTATATTTAAAGAAGCATTATGCTGTTAACCCCAATTACTCAAATTATTCTCATGTTATTAGAACTTTATAAAGGATGCAGAAAGGTCTTGGGTAAACAGTAAATTATTTAGTGATAGTATTGCTCCTCAAGAAGTCTTAATATCATGATTTACTAAAGTAATTTATACTATTTACACAATTAAATATGGACTGTCTATATTCTTAATTTCCTTTCTTCCTTTCTTCCTTTCCTTGTCTTTTTCCTTTTCTTTCCTTTCTCCTTTCTTTTCCTTTCCTTTTTCCTTTCCATTTTCCTGTCTTTCCTTTCCTTTCCTTCTTTGCTAGAGTCTATGAAGAAAAGATGAAGATGCTCATCTTGTCTACAGTCATCCTGCACGTTACTACATTCTTCTTGGTAAGTTTTCAGTGATCTTCAACAAGTAATTTTTTTTCTCATTTAGAAAAAGATAAAGAGGTTCATATCAATCATATGCCAAAAAGAAATCTTAAAGTAAAATATCATTGTGTTTGTAACCAGGATAAGGCATGTTTTATTGCTTTAAAAAATTTACCATGAACCCTGATTATTATATCCCTTTCTATATATTCATGTAGTGGGATTATAAAATAATCAGAAACTTATGTCCCCACAAAAATGTGAACACGGATGTTTATAGCAGTTCTAGTCATAATTGCCAAAATTGAAAGCAACCAAGATATCCTTCAGTGATGAGTGAATAAACTGTGGTACATCCAAATAATAATATTATTTGGTACTTAAAATGAGCTATCAGAACATGAAAAAACATGGAGAAAATTTAAATGCAATTTATTAAGTGAAAGAAACCAATCTTTCTTTATACTGTATAGGTCCAACCATAATACATTCTGGAAAAAGCAAAACTATGAAAATAGTAAAAAGATCAGTGGTTACCAGGAGTTAGGAAGAATGAATAGGTAAAATACAAAAAATTTTTAGGGTAGTAAAGCATTCTATAAAATACATGCCATTATACATTGTCAAAACCCACAGAATGTAACAGTAAGAGTGAAATCTAATGTAAACTATGGGGTTTGAATAGTGATGTGCATATGTAAGTTCATGAACTGTAACAAAGATACCGCTCTAGTGTGAGATCCTGGAAGTAGGGGAGGCTGCATATATTGAGGCAGGAGTTTATAGAAACTCTCAATACGTTCTACCCAATTTTGCTATAAACCTAAAACTGCTCCAAAAAGTAGACTTAAAAAATAAAATCTGAAAAAAATTAAAAATGGTTACTTTTTTATTTTTACTAGTGAATATTTTTAAATTCAATCAATGTGACTTGATTGTGACCAATGCCACATATTTTTAAAAATTTGTATACTTTTTTATTTGCAGACAAGCGAGAGTCTTAAAACTCATGACCAGTCAAGACAAAAGCTACTGAGGCTGAATTCATCTTCCCAAACCGGAAAACCCAAGTCCTCACCTGCCGAGGCTGCATTAAGACAGGCCCAAGCCCAAACATCAAAGCATCCATCAAGGCAGGTTTCACTTACTAAGACTCAACCAAAATCATCTTCATCAGTTTTACCAAACCAATCCCTAGCATCTAAATTTGAAAAATCTTCGCCTTCCAAGTCTACATCCAAGAATTCATTATCTTCCCAAGATGCCGCAAAAAGGTCTCCCTCTACCAAAAAGCAATTCTTAGCTAATAAGATTGGACAAAAACAGCCACAATCAAAATCAACTTCAAAAACACAGAACTTAATCCACAAGCCTACACACAAACGGTTATCAGCTAACAAGTCTAAGTCCAAACAACCATCTCCCACCAAAACAGCTATAAAAAAGAAGAAAACCACTAAGCCTAAGCAGGAACAGTCAAAAATTATCAAGCAGACATCATTTTCCGGCCACACAGGAGAAAAGTCTTCAGTTGCCAAAACTACACGAAAATCAGCTGTAAAGACAGAAAAACCAAAGGCTCCAGATGCCACACTTGCACTTAAACAGCTGTCATCTTCCCAAGGTGCAATGAGGAGCCATCTGGTTCCTAAGTCTAAACCGCCAACATCTAGAGTTTCCAAGAGTAAAACAAAGAGAGCTTCTTCTAAGAGGTCTCCACCAAACAATTTACCAGGCTCCAAGTCCACTTCAAAAAGAATTGCTAAGTTCACAGCCAAGTCTCAAGGAGGCAGTTCTGCCAGAAGCCAGCATCTAGCTTCCAAAAACAAACCAAGGAAGAAGAGACCCTTGCAATCCGTTAACCAGTCTCCAGCAGATCCAGCATTCCTACGTGCTCTCAAGCACCCTGTGCACAAATCTCATCCACCCCATCTTGTCTAATAAAACCTCCTCCATCTCAACTTCAAACTCCTATATCTAAACCTCATAAGCCTTGTCAAAATCAACCAAAAAAGCAGCCATCTGAGAATTCTGTAGCAGCACCTCCTGCATCACACAGAGCACCAACTACTGTCTTTGCGGATATCACCACAACAGCCACTGGAGGTCCTAATGGTATTACTACTAGCATAACTCAAATTGCACCAAATGCAAAAGCCCTTACTACCATCCTCTCACCTTCTACTACCATCTCTGCATCTCAGCTCATCACCCAACTTGCTGATACCACCACCACCGGACGAGAGACCACTATCCTTGAAGATGACACAGCTACCGCTGGGACTGGCATTATGGCGACAGCAACCACTTCTGCAATTGACACCACCACCACCAATAGTGGTACCACTGTGGAAGAGACTGCTGTCACTGCTCCTGTGACCAGCCCCACAGCCACTGCAGTGAGCACCAACAGTGCCAGTGGCCCTGCGGCCACTGCAGAGGTTCTGAAAACCACCACAGCTGCTCCAGGAGTGAACACCTCCACCCTTGGCACTGCTCTGCTTGTGACTGACATCACTTCTGCTCCCCCCGATGCCACCACTGCTACCAATACAACCGCTGACACTGTGCCTGAAGATGTCACCACCACTGAAGAGTATCCCTATGGCACTGAAGATTATGATTCAGCCTCTGAATATGAATATGAAGATCCCACTGCCGTTCCAGAATCGAATGCCACAGGCCCTGTTACTCCTTCAACTCCAGCAGCCACTTCTCCTAAATAAAAGGTCTCAGAATCTACAACTAATAACACTACCCAGAACCCACACGGGGAGCTACTGCATATAACCCCTAAAGACTGACTTAATACCCCAATCGATAATCAAAGCATTAAGGAGGGCACGTGTTGTGATGAGAACTGGGTGTTACACGCAACTAATGGATCACTGAACACTACATCAAAAACTGATGATGTACTGTATGTTGGCTGATTGAGTTTAAATTTTTTTTAATAGTTATAAATCATACTTCTATCGTTTCAGATTTTATTTTTATAATTATTTTGTCAAAGAAGCAATAATCTACATTTTCATAGCAACACATTTAATATTGACTCATCAAAGGACTGGAAAAAATAGGAAGCACAGACTCCGTACACAAATACCGTATTACTCTGCCTATGTACAAATACATTCAACATATTAAATATATTTCTAGATTGACTTCACTTAGAACAGAACACCGAGTATTCGATTCTGAGCACATTCATGCAGGCTTCCACTTTGGTCAAAGTGATGACGAGTTCTGGAAAAGTTTTTCCTGCTCTAAACACACATTTCCCACTCCTGACCACACTCTCAGGATCAAGACTTCTGTACATGGAAAAATAAAATGCACGAAGATGGAACAAGGGCTCTTTCCTGGACACCACTCAGAATGACCCTGACGTCAAAGAAATCGCCCTCAGTCTTGCTCGTTAGTCCCTAAGTGTGGGCAGGGAGCCGGGAAGAGGCTGCACTGGAAAGAAACAGAGCGTTTCGTGTTCTTCCGGGTCAGCTGCCCCCTGGTACAGAACGCGCTCAATCACTCCTCATTTTTAATATGGAAAACTTAACACTTTAGTCCACAAACAATCTGTAAACAAATGGTCGAAGATACCTTTTAAGCGCTGCCAAATCTGTTTAGACAGATGGTTGCGTAGCTCAGGCGAGCACAACCTCGCGACTCCCGAGGTTTCCGACGGGATCGGACGCGCGCAGCAGCCATGGCGGGCTCCCGGAAATAGGAGCGTGTGCACACGTCTACATGCTGCCTCGCTGCGACTGGTCACCGTTCGTCTCCGTACAGTTATTGAAAATGAGCGGCTCCCCGAGAACTATGCAAGTAATGTGAGGAATCAAAGCATTAAGTTTGTTAGTGTCTTAAATCAGATCTTCAATAATGACTTTTGCCCAGCGCACCTGCCGTGGAGGAGGCCATCCTGGCTGAGCCCTCCTCTTCCTCAGAACCAGCCGGGGCTAAAACCAGGCTTCATGATGGGCCATGCTGTCCTCAGGGAGCCGCACACTGCACACCGGCACTGGCTGAAGGCCGGCTCCAGGCAGAGGCAGACGGGCGTGCGACCGGGGGACCACTGTGGGGGGCGGAGCCACAGGAGCAGAAAGGAATGCTTCCTGAACAGCCTTCTACGAATACCTACGAGGACTGACGTTTTGGCAGCTCACTCCCCTCAACAGAAGCACTTCGGAAACACTTCTTCCCTTCCCAGCTACGTGTCTGCGGTATACACAGCACTGCCACCACGTTACGGTCCTGCTGCAGCTCTAGATGAATCAGAAATGATTCTGGAGGGAAGAAACGTCTATATTCTAGATTGACGGGAACATTATCCCTTTGTTAGAATGCACAACAGTCCTCATTAGTTCCCATTTAGCTAAGAACCAAATGCATTTGGGGACAGCCGCCATGTTTTTTTAGATGGAAAAAAATGGATTTCAAAAAGGAGTTGAACATAGCTTCAAGACTTGCAGCTTACACATAAGTCTTCAAACGGACCTTTTATTGGGCTAAACAATAGTGTAAGGTTCAAAACAGCATCCTGTCCCAATCTTGCCTCTGAAGAGATTTCAAGATTTGATAATCTAAATGTATCTAATATCACTGGGGATAAACTTCCTTTTCAAAAAAGTTTAAAATACTACTTTGTTTAACTCCGTAAACTTCACTTTTAGCAGCAATTATTAAATAAAACACAAAGAAAATTCTGTAACAATAAATCACAAAAAAACAAGAGAAAAGAATTTCTATCCCTAGTGTCCCTTTTGTTTAGAACATTAATTGGTGGCTTGCAAATTTAAAAATCAACTGTATTAAAATGTGACAGTATATTTTTGTTAATTCCTGCTGGTATCTTAGAAAGGCTCTTATGGAAAGAAAAAAAAAAAAACGTGTTTTCTCATAATGGGTACTTAGGAAAATGAAGACTAAACATTGAGTCTTTATTACATTTTCAAAAGCATGACTGAAATGAAGTCTGGATCCCCTTAGACAAGGTCCAAGTCTGTGGATGGCATGTCAGGATTCTTCTCTTCCTTTCTGCGGCAAAGCAGGATCCTAGCACAGGCCTCCCGCATACTCGTCTTCGTCTTCCTCTGCGGTGGGAGCGGTGGCGCCCTCTGACTTAGCCTGTGGTGCTGCAGATTTCCTCTTGATTCCCCCTCCTGGAACCACCAAACTCAGGCCCAGCTTAGCATAATCATTGTCCATGTACTTGAAAAGCGGCGAGTTGCAGACTTCGGAGACTTGATCTTGGTCCTGCTGGTCGTAGCCTTCGAGAAGCTGCTCCCGCGCAGCACAGTCTTCGCTCCCGCTGAACCCTGGGATGCTGTAGCTCTCCCTGACGCACCTCTCAGCAGCCACGTAGTCATTTCTGTGGAGATGAACTAAGACTTGAGCAATTGTTTTCTTATAACAAGTTGGAGAATTCTCAATCTCCTTATAAATATTTTTTTCTTTCTGAATAGAAAGTGCTGCCTCATCAAACCTGCGTCCTCGTACCAGCAGTCTGGAGGCTTTTCCTAGTAACTCAACCGCCTGTCGTAAGCGTTCCTCATTTTCAAACACATTAGCTGTCTGTTGATATAACGGTACGGCCTTTTCTGGATCTACATTTTCTCTAAGCTTGCCGGCTCGCTCCAATGCCATGGCTGCTGTGTCGCGAGTGCCATTTTCTAGGTACATCGTGCCGGCTTTCTCAATCAGCTGAACGGCCTCGGGGAGTTTCTGCATCTCCTTCAACATCATTCCAGCTTGCTCGTAAGCTCTGGCAGCCCGAAGAAGAGCCCTGTTATTCCCGTGGGCAACAGCTTCTCTCAGGCAGGCATCTTCTGCTTGCTCAAACTGATTGGCATTTTTAAAAGCAACAGCTGCTTTTCCGTACTCAGAAGCGGCACTGTCATAATCTGGTTTCCATTTTAAAAAACCAGTTTTCAGGTATTTCTCTGCTTTGGCGAGGTGCTCCAGCCCCTCCTTTATCTTCTGAGCCGCCATCTCGAAGGTCCGGGCCCTGACGTGGACGGGGAGAGCCCCTGATTGAGTTTAAATTTCAAAAAAGGTGTGAAACACTGAAGATTTGAGCAGTGAAAATACAATGTGATTCTTTAAGCATACTACATTGCACTTTTTTCTTCTTTGTCTATCGCCCACATATCATTTCACATATTTGAAACACTGTAAGAAATGTCACTGCATTGTTTAAAAATATTTTTGGAAGTAATCTCTACACCCAACATGGGGCCCAAACTCACAACCCCTAGATCAAGAGTCACATGCTTTACCCACCGAGCCAGCCAGGCACCCCAAGAACCCCTAAATCCTCTTAATTCCCCTCTTAAGCAATGAAATCTCCCATTCACTGACTTTCACTATATTATCCCTCTAAAATCTGTCTCTTAGAGTTCAAAATAATCATTTATTAACTTGGTGAATTTTACTTTTATGAAAGGTAATGAACACTTACAGGTGTTACCTGTAGAATAATAGGAATCCCTTATGCAGGATATGAAATTTCTACAACACTAGAAAACTGGCAGCAGAGATACTATTCAAAGAACCTGGAAAATAAACATGCTTTCTTCCCCCAAATGAAAAGCTGGCCCTGGTAAATACCAAGAGGGTTCTAGACGTCTATAAATACATCTTCATATAGAAAAGACTAAGTTATTTCTGTGCTGGAATGGCACTGGAGTAGCACTGGAAGACCAAGAAAGAGCTTCTTAGATCCGGTAAGATGCTGTGTTGCATGGACAATGTCACTGACGTCTTTGGGACCAGCTCCTCCCCCCACCACTACGGTAACCACACAGTCACAGACTGGGACCTAAGGAGAACTAAACTGATAAATCTTGTCCCTGTCCTTTCTCTCCACAAGCATCACGCCTCCTTAAAACCTCTATATCCTCTGAGAAGTAAGTAAGGGCTTGATCTTCTTTTTTTGTTTTAAGATTTTATTTGAGAGAGAGAAAGAGCGCAAGTGACAGAGAGCACAAGTCAGGTGAAGGGCAGAGGAAGAAGCACACTTCCTGCTGAGCAGGGAGCCCAATGCAGGGCGCAATCCCAGCACTCTGGGATCATGAACTGAGCAGAAGGCAGAAGCTTAACCAACAGAGCCATCCAGGCACCCCTTAATCATCTTTTTAGGGCCTGTACCTGTGAGAGAGAAGAAGAGAAAGACAGAAGGAGATGGCGCTGGGGGAGAGAGAGGCCTATCAATCTATTGCTCACCTGGAAGGCTGTAGTCACATTTATTATTCCATTTCCCACCAAAAATTCCTTCTTCCTTTCTATGATGTGGTGTCAAATGACATATATGTAACAGCAATTTAGAAGTGAAAAAAAAAGATCATTTTTCTTCTAAGGCTGAATATATTTTAGGTTTATCAATTTTTATCTTAACCATTCCTTTCTCAAGACTACCCCACAGACAAATTTTAAATCAGTGTACTCATATTGGATGGGAACACCTTTGCTATCTGATGGGTATTATAAAAGCAAACCAAATTAGTAGATAAGATGTCCCTTCTTTTTACAGACTTTGAGGACAATTTGTATATAGGTGAGAAATATCATAAGGATCTGCTAAGCACAGGCTTAAATTTGACTCTGCTCCAGAGCTCCATGAATGCATACATCTACAAGATGCCTGCTAAGTGATCTTCTCATTCTTAGGCACTTACAAACTTTTATACATCTAAAGTGTTGTCCAAGGCGCTTTACTATGTAAACAGTTAATTTCAGAAAACTGCATATATGAAATTAACACAGTCAACCTCATATTTTGAGCATCCACAAATAGCAAGGCTCTGTGCTCAGCACTACAATACAAAAAGATTCCAAATAGTAACAGTGCTCTAAGGGAGCTCAGACTAAAGGCAGGCGCATAGCATAAGTATATAACCAGTGATGGCACAATCCAAAGTGGAAGAGGCGATTTCTTACCGACTGAGAAGACCAGGGCAGCAATCACGGGGGAAAAAGAAAGGAAAAGTGTATGGAAAATGTGTTATTTGAACTGGACATTAAAGAACAGGCTGAAGTTTCACTTTCTCAATTTTTCTGATTTCACGAAAGCTTTTAACAACTGAATTAGTTACTAATAAGTAAAACATTTAGAAAAAAATAGGAGAATTCATAAAAGTCCAGATTTTCCTCCAAAACACGAATGATCTGGTATTGTGGCCATGTAACCTTGCATGACAACTGCCAACCACAACAACGCTACTCAGAGTTGTCTGCAAACTGGCTGCTAATCCACAAACTGTTACAGACCAGTCAATAGTGAAGGACATAAATCAATGTTGTTAATGTGCACAGTTTTTTTTTTCAGCTTCCTTTATATCAATTGATTTATTCATGTTTTCATTCATTTACTTAGCAGTAAGATTTTCTTGCTGACAAAAGCAATATATTGTGATGCAAGCTCTTCAACTAATCCCTGACCCATCCTTGGAATATCAGTGAACTGAAGTAAGAAATGGCTATTTCTTGCTTTCATAAACGAGGCGGGCTCTCCTTCAGTCTCCACCAGGCCTGCTTCACGGATTCACTATTAACTAGGTCCTCTCGACATTTAAATTTGTAATACTTGCTCTTAAGAGATCACGTAAAATGTTTGAAAAGGGAAGCAGAATTCCCTTAGATGTGATTTAGGCCTGGGGTGAGAGCTAGTAAAGCCCTAGTAGGGAAGCTGAAGGAACAATTTCGAGAGATATTAAGTAATAAATACCAGTAGAACTTGGTAATTGGTATATTTGGTAAGACAGTGGTGAAGAAGTAACTTATCATTTTTTGGCTTGGATGACTAGTTGGACGGTAACACAACACACCAAAACTGGAAGTCAGTCTGCAGGGAAAAACTTACTCTTAAATAGACTCTACACATATCCCCTTTCTTCTAACTCTTTGAGCTAGATTGTACACCTTTGGGTCCTAAAAACTGAGAGCATGGCATCATTTCAAGTACCCACAGTGCACAGATTTGGCCACAGATATAACTCCCCCACATGTTAAAAACAGAGAAATCTTACAAGTGGAGATCTCTTGCTGGAACACAACAAAACCAAAATTAATTTTAAGTCTAGCCAAAAATGTCCAATTACTCTTCCAAAGGACAAAACTGTAATTAAGCAATATTAATAAGGAATTAATAACAAAAATGAGATGAAATAATCAAGCTAATGGGATATAATCAAAGTTATATGAAAAGGTAAAATTCTGTATTAATTATTATGATTTGAAGATCAGATTTATCAAAAAGGTATACTTGTTATTTAGCAAATGAATTCCAAATAGGGTAGGGAGAATATAAAAAGATATTTTTTCCAGTTTTACTGGGGTATAATCAACAAACACGATTGTATATATTTAAAATTTACGATGCGCTAATTTGATATATTCCTACATTGTGACATGATTACCACAATCAAGTTAATTAACACATCCATCATCTCAAATAGTTACTTAAAAGAAAAATTTTTATTAATAAGTTCAGCACTAATGGTGATGATGATCATATAGACTTTCACATTTTCCTCAAAGCTGACAGCACTCTTGAAAAAGAAACAATTGCTGCATCTCCAAATAGTGATAATCCCAGTGATGATTTTAATTATATTTTAATATAATACATGCAGTGGATAATGCTGTAATCACAGTTTGTAAAAAGGTATGCTCAAGAGCATATACCAAGAACCAAGCTAGAGACCCAAATATGTAGCACTATAGCAGTTAATTAATAAATTTTCATTTTAAACCCTCTATTGATTTACTGACACACAAAATAATTTACTGTAATTTTCTACTGCTGGACAGAGCAATATTTGCAACCCCATTAAAAAAAGATACGTGACAGATGCATCACTTGGGAGATAATTATGGAAGACTATATGGAAGCATATACTGATTTATAATATCTAATAAAATCTACTTTGCTCTCCAATCTCATCTGCCAATATACTTTTCAATTTTGAGGGCCATTATTCCAAAGTCCTGTTGTTCTCCAAACCCCAATTAATAGAACATATGAACATACAGCTGCTGCTGCTTGTATTACTACCATGTTACTACTACTACTATTACTACTAATAATAATAGCTAACACCTCCACAATGCTTACTATGGGCTAGGCACTATAGTAACTATTTCATATATATATATTTTTTTTAAAGATTTATTTATATAGTTGACAGAGAAAGACACAGTGAGAGAGGGAACACAAGCAGGGGGAGTGAGAGAGAAAGAAGCAGCTTCCCACTGTGCAGGGAGCCCAATGTGGGGCTCAATCCCAGAACCCTGCGATCATGACCTGAACCGAAGGCAGATGCTTAACAACTGAGTCACCCAGACATCCCAGTATTTCACATATATTAATTCATATAATCCTTACAACAATCCTATGGAATAAGAATTATCATTATGCCCATTTTACAGAAAAAACTAAGACATGGAGAAGGAAGCCGTTTTTGCAATTTCACACTGCTACTAAGCAGGGCAGCTAGGATGGAACTCAAGTATGTCTGGCTCCACAGCGTGCCTGTCCACTGCCCAGAAGAGCCAGTCAACCTGAATGTCCAATTTAAAATATTCATTCCTAGTATCAGTTAAGATGCTCAATACTCTTTTCATTTTATAATCTGTAAATATATTTTTTTACTTGAGTGAAATTTTATCATAAACTATCTTACTTGGCAAATAATTAATTGAGTTTTCCATGATCCTTTATGAAGCTCAGAGAATGCTTCTGAGAACTATAACACTGAATAATTAAACACAGTAGCTAATTTTTCCCAAACCTCCCATGCCCTTCCCTTCTGGCGTCCATCAGTTTTTATTGGCCTGATTGTACTTTTTGTTTATTCCTTTTTCTTTGGTAGACTCCACTTATGGAGTAGAATCATATGGTATTCATCTTTCTCATTCTGACTTAGTTCACTTAGCATAATGTCCTCTAGATCCATCCATGGTGTCTCAAATGGCACTCTTTTTTATGGCTGCATAATATTCCATTTGTGTGTTTGTATGTACATACCACATTTTCCTTACCCATCCATTTTCTTTTTCATTTTTTTAGTTTAAATTCAATATATAATGTATTATTAGCTTCTGAGTTAGAGGTCAGTGATTCATCAGTCTTGTGTAATACCCAGTGCTCATTGCATCGCATGCCCTCCTTAATGTCCATCAGCAGTTACCTCATTCCCCCACTTCCCTCCCCTCCAGCAACCCTCAGTTTTTTTCCTATGATCAAGAGTCTCTTACGGTTTTTCTCCCTTTCTGATTTCATCTTGTTCTATTTTTTCCTCTCTTCCCCGATGACCCTGTTTTGTTTCTCAAATTCCATACATAAGTGAGATCATGTGATGATTATCTTTCTCTGTTTGACTTGTTTTGCTTAGCATAATACCCTCTAGTTACATCCAGGTCATTACAAATGGCAAGATTTCATTTTTTCTGTCCATCCTTCTACTGACGGACACTTAGGTTACTTCCATTTCTTGGCAATTATAAATAATGTTGCAATAAACATAGGGTGCATATATCTTTAAAAAAATAAAAACAGTAGCTAATACTGGAAATATAATGAAAGATGTGACACTGCATTAGAAAAATCTATTATCGGGGTGCCTGGGTGACTCAGTGGGTTAAAGCCTCTGCCTTCGACTCAGGTCATGATCCCAGGGGCCTGGGATCGAGCCCCGCATCGGGCTCTCTGCTCAGCGGGGAGCCTGCTTCCTCCTCTCTCTCTCTGCTTGCCTCTCTGCCTACTTGTGATCTCGTCCGTCAAATAAATAAATAAAATCTTAAAAAAAAAAAGTTTAAAAAAAAAAGAAAAATCCATTATCATTAGAAATTTACAGTTATTCAATAAAACTGTAAAATGCTGAGATAATATTAAAACACTGTAGTTTGAGACAGAAGAAGATATGGTAGTGAGGACGAAAAGATATAAAAAGAAATGCACACTCTAAATTGTTTAGTTTTCCAGGAGTGGAAGTAAAAAAATCTGTATTAATGTCAGATTAAGAAATATTATTAGTATCTCCTAATTTATAGACATACTATAATAATACACGCATTTAAAGATCTTGTCATTTTTATCTAAGTATCTTAATATTATATAACAAGAGGGGAGAAACAGAATATCATTATCAATATTAGAATCTTTAAAGAACCTACATAAGTAATAGAAAGGCATAAAGAAATAGTTCTAAGTTTATTGAAGCATGATTTTTTTTCTATATTTTCTTCCAAGTTTTGTTCAAGCTCAACCTAGCATTTTAGGTATTGATAAATGTTCTCAGAGATTCAGCAGCACTGGTCTTCAATTTAAATGTGATATATTTTTAGGACCATAAAACTTTTCCCTGCATTTTGTCAGTGTATTTCAAGTTTCTCAAGAGTACTCATTACCTTCAATAAAACTTTCTGAAAGTAAGTTAATCTTTTGAGTGAAGAAATTTTATCTATTTTTTAAAGTATTTATTTATCTATTCATCAGAGAGAGAGAGAGCAAAAGCAGGGGGAGTGGAAGGCAGCAGAAGGCGGCTCCCAGCTGAGCAAGGAGCCTAATGTGAAACTTGATCCCAGGACCCTGGGATCATGACCTGAGCCAAAGGCGGATGCTTAACTGACAGCCACCCAGGCATCCCAGAGTGAAGGAATTTTAAATAACTGGATTAAACTAAAATTAGTATTTTATGTCATTTATATTTTAATTTTAAATATTATTTGAAGAGAAGTCATTTATTTTGAAATTCTAGGAAAAAAGGAAAAACAAAACACAGTTACCCTTCCTCCCAGAGGGAGGAAAAATGGTCTTCTAATCCAAATGTGTGTATCTCATACTGCTATAAAATATGGTCTGTATATATAAGGACAAGTTCTGTGTCATTAAACAACATCATATATAAAAGGCTTTATATTATTAATGCATCATAATTTATGTAACCAATTTTATTTTTAGGTAGATATATTTTCTCTTTTTTCTTTTACAAACAACTGTATGACACACATTGCTGGGATCCAAATTCATTTCTACGGGATAGATTCCTAGACATGAAATGAATGAGAGCAACACAGCATTATATAAAGACATTTGTCATAGATATTTTACAAACATTTTATATTCTGATTTTGGAACGCTATAAACGACTAGTGGCAAATATAAGCAGTGAAATGGTTTGACCTAAAACTATCACATCCTTGCTATGAGAACTTGGTCTGGCACAGACCAATTAGAAGACCATTAATATAAACCAGATTCTCCAAGCCAATGATGGTGGCTTGGATGAGGAAGGCAAAAAGAAGAAAGATCCTAGATACTCTTTAAAGAAATTCCTGATTGACTAGATATGAAGTATGAGGTAGAGAGGGTCACAATGACCCAAGTTTTTGGTCTGAAAAGCTGAAAAGATGTTGAAAGCTAAAAATATAGCAGGTGTTGATTATAGTTTAAGGAAGATTAAGAGTTCCATTTTGAAAGCATCAGACTTAGAGATGTTTCTCAGTGATCTAAATAGCATTATCAAGGACAGAGTTGGATCTTTAAGTGTGGAGTATAGGAGGGAAGTCAGGAAGAGCAAGATTATATACTTAGAAGTTGATGCCATAGAAATGGCATTTACAACCGTTAGACTAGATGAGATTAGCAAGGTAGTTATTATAGATAGAAAACAGAAGCATCAAAACAACAAGCCCTGGGAAACTTCATTAAGGAGTTTCTAAATAAACTTTAAGTTATCATTTTAATTATTTTTATTAATAAGAAATCGAATATGTTATCTTTGATTAAATATCTGAATGTGTTAACATTAAGGAAGAAATAATAAAATATTTAAACAAAGATAAACATATAATGTTAACAAGGGATTTTTTCCCACTGCAAATATTGTTAACCAAGTGGACCCCAAGTTAAAGAAAGCATGCTACACAGAGGAACAGCTAACGCAAAGATCAAGAACCTTTTCTAGGAAGTTATTAAACAAAACAACTTGTGTTTCTGATGTCTGACAAGAATCTCTTCACCCAACAGTCCTCTTGGCTATGTCACAATATCTGAATAACAAAACTATAATTATGAACTTCATAAATGGATATATAGTGACAAGTGTTCTAAAGCAAATGGAAAACTAATAAGCGAAAAAAAGCAAATCACATTATGGGTCAAATCAGTGTAACACTCTTAAGTGTATGTGACCTTTCTAGTTTGAACTGATGATGTCAAGTCTCATGAAGAGAGAGTATTATGTATTGTTCTGTTACTAACATGTTTACTACATTGTTAATTATCCAGCAGACTTTCAAATCAAGAGGCTTTCTGAAGCAAAGGTGAATTAGAAGACATGTTCCTCTAACAGCAGAGGAATTGCCCAGTTGAAATATGCTGGGTCTACCAAAAGTGAGCCCTTTGAAAAAAGGAGACTATTCTCTTCCACTTGATCTTTCATTAGTGCCATAATCATTGCTTTGATGTACTCTCAGTACCAGTCACAGAATAAAAGAAAAATTATTTACTATTTTTGAATGAAAGAATGGGTTTTATTATAAAAAATGCTTTAAGTATGAGATTTAAAGTTATAATCAATATTTTTATATTCAAGTCAATTAAGGTGAACAGCTAACTAATTCAATTCAATATGTAAATGGTTAGGATTGTTAACCAGATTTACAAACAACTTTACAATGTATTTTATTCATTACTAAACATCCTCATTTAAATCTAAGAACACTTTGTAATGTGAATTAGGAAAATATCATCCTTTTTCAACAGATGGAGTTAAATGATCTCCCTATCATCAAATTCCTAAGTGGCAGCAAGATTAAAATACAGAATTCCTCCTTCCAAGGACAGCTTCATTTACCATCCAAGAACTACAGGTTATTTCTTCAATGAATTTTCAGATACACCCATTAATTCTCACACCTGCATTTCCTCAGGCACAGAATTTTTTACCATCTGTCCTGGCTTATGATTTTATATTTACATGTGAAAAAACGGTAAATGAGAGTAAAATAACAAATATCTAGGCAAAGTAAACTTCATAAATTAAAAATATTTTCAAAAAACTCTAAAGTAGTTACTAATAAAATAATTCTGATATGCACGTCCTATCATGTTGATGACAAAAATGTTCTCTATATTTTTCCAAATAAAATAATTTAAGAAAATATTCCAACACATTTTAAGCAACTGGAAGAATTTTGATTGTAGTTTTCTCCTTGAATACTTTCATACATTGATTATTCAGCTTTACTAATAATAAATGGAAGTAAAATATGCAAAATTAGTTGATTAAAGTACTAAAACTGTAGGAATATATATTAATTACTATATAATTAATACTATGTTACTAAATGTTTTTCTTTGATAAAATTTTTTTAAAAAGAATGACAGTCTAGAAACTACAAGATAATATTATCACATTCTATACTAAACAAATGCAAGGATTCGTATGGTCTTGAGAAAGAATATGCAAAGAAAAAATCCTCCTTTTTGGGAATTACCTACTTATATGGTTGCTGTTGTTTCAAGATGAACCTGGAGCTATCCCATCTACATGAACTGTTGTCCTCTATCCTCAACAGTACCATCCACCTACCCCAGAAAATTTAGAGGGACGAGAAAAAAACTGAATTACTTTATCAAAGGAAAAAATGACTCAGTCCCTTATAGTCATCTAAAGGCATTAAGACATTTGGTTTAGGTTTGAAAAAGAACAGCTCTGGATCAGGATCCAGGGAAAGCACAGCTACCAGCATTTCTAGTTAGATAAACCCAGCTCTAGAACATTCTTGGTTCAGATTTCTTTATAAGCTTCTCTACCAATTCCTCAGGGGAAGAAAAGAGGCCTGGAAAAGTTAGGAGGTCGACTGTGGCACACAGCACCGGGTCTGAAGAGCGATGATAAAAACAACATTAAGCCACTGAATCCTTCAAAAGAGACCTGGAAGGAATCCGATACAGGTGGTGTTAATACCAAGGAAATGTGTGACTACTTGCAGGAATTCTACAGGAGACTGTAGGAGAAATGCAGTGAGATCTCATAGAACACCAGTCTCTAAGGGAATGAAACAAGAAGGAAGTTGAGGATTAAGAGAAAAGCCAGGAAGGGGTAATTCAACAGAGGACAAGAAGGAAGAGAAGATCTGGTCAAAGTATCAACTACTAAAAAATGATAAACTACAATATAAACTAAAAAATATCCATTATCATTAGTAACAAAAATGTCACAAGCAAATTTGACAAGTAACTTCAAACCTGACAACCAATTTCAGGGAAGTGGGGAATACAGCAGATTATAGAGTGTTAAAGAAGAAGAAGTTAAAATTGAGATTATTGCCTGATGTCTTCTAAGGAGACTGACAGTGAAGCAAAGGAGAAAGAGAAGACAGTAAACAGAGCTTGAATGTCAGCTGGAAACAGGAAAAGTTTTCAACACGTTTAAATGCTAGCAATATAAATCCATGAAAGAAACAGAGATGAGGTAGTTGAAAAGATTACCCACAAGAAGTTTAGTTATGCATCATGATGGATGAAATTTGAGGAAAGAGAACTAAGTTTCTGCATATCTGCAGTGATAAACATGATGAGAGTCATTTCACAAATATTTATGTATGACTTTCTGTGCACTAAGCACTGAAATACACAATGGGATGCATTGTTAACCAAAATAAACACAATCTCTGCCCTTGTAGAATTTAAAATCTAGGACAGAAATCAGCTTTTAAACATACAATTACATACACTCACGTATGAATTTGATAATCATTATGAAGAATCATTACAAGTACTAAAAGAGCAAAGAGTGAGAAAGTGAGAAAGTGAAGGGTTTCCTCAAAAAGTAATTCTGAGAGGGGATCCGAACATAAATAACTAACTAGATAATAGATATAGAACATAAATAATAACTAGAATTCTCTTGCTTAGAAACCTATACAGGCTAACAGGACAAAATGACAGCTTTAACACTAATTAGTTTCATTCTGGCCACTGCCACTTGTTTCTCTGTAAAGATTCTGTACACTGGAAGTGAATACACTTAGTTACTACCTGTTTGGATTAGAAGCGGGTTGGCGGGGGGAAGAGGACAGTAAGCAGAGAATTCAAAGGAAAATCAGGACAGAAAGCACAGAAGGATTTGGGAAATTCTCTTAAAGGGGTTAGGAGGAATTAAATCTGTAAGATTAACTAGGCCTGCACTTCCCTTCCATTTCCGTATCTTCCATCCAGAACACATGTATGGACGTAGTGTCCTCGAAAGACTAAGTCAGGAGAGGGTTTACATCTCAGACTTGTTTGCTTTCAGTGAATTGCTCCTATGATTCTCTCTTAAAAACCAAGACCAATAAAGAGACCTGACACATCAAGTACACAGTTTCCCAAACAAGACTATTCAGAAACACAGATTATATAACAATATTATTATTTGCTTTTCTGAGACTGGGTCCCTTCATTTGAAGCACTATTTTTTCTTTAATATCTCTCGGAAGACTCATCAAATACCTTTCTTATACTTTTCCAGCTTAATTATCATTATTTACTAGTTTCATATAATTTTTTTGTAAAATGACATTGTTTTCACAATTCCTATAGATTTCTCTTTTGACAACATGTGTAAATTCATTCAAACAACTCTCCATTTTTCCAAGGTTCTTCTCTTCTTTTCCTTAATTTCTTATAAATTTTCCACAATATTTTAGGCCTCACACAGGCTTTGATTCACAATAAAAATGAATTCACATTTTTAGAGTAATCTTTTAAAGATTTTATTTATTTGTTTATTTGAGAGAAAGAGAGAGCGAGGACAAGTGGTGAGGAGGGGCAGAGAAAGAGGGAGCACCAGACTCCCCACTTCACAGGGAGCCTGATATGGGGCTGAATCCCAGGACCCTGGGATCATGACCTGAGCCAAAGGCAGATGATTAACTAACTGAGCCACCAAGGATCCCCACATTTTTAGACTATCATCTTCCAATTCATGAATATGGTTAGATTGCTTCATTTTATTAGGTTATTTTTTAATTCTGTTTAATTACTGTGATAGGCAGAATAATGGCCCCAAAGATGACTATCCCTTAATCCCTAGAACTCATGAATTACCCTCCACGGCAAAAGAGACTCTGCATATATGATTAAGGACTTTAAAATGGTGAGATTATCACAGATTATCCAGGTGAGCCCAATTTAATGACATAAATCTACAAGTAGAAAAGAAATAACACTGGGTAAGAGATATATGACACCAGAAGGACTGCATTGCTTTGAAGACGGAGGGAGGGGGTCATGAGCCAAGAAACGTATCAGACCAGAAAAACTAGCAATGGCTCTCAGATACAGTCAAAAGAAAATGGTCCTCTAATCCTACAGTTGCAAGGAAACTAAATTCTGTCACCAACCAAAATGAGCAGGAAACGGATTTTCCCCTAGAATTTCAAAAAGCAATGTAGCCTACCAACATTGTGGTTTTAGTCTGCAGGTTTCTGATTTTAAGAACTTTTATGTAAGAAATTAATGTTTTGGGGGGTCCCTTTGTGGCTCAGTCAGTTAAGTGTCCAACTCTTGATTTCGGGAGGTCATTATTTCGGGAGGCCAAGGTTGTGAGGTCGAGCCCTGCATCGGGCTCTGTCAGCGCAGAGCCTATTTAAGATTCTCTCTCTCACTCTCCCTTGGCCCCTCAGCCCCACCCCCAAAAAGGAAACTAATAAAATAAGATTTTATGATTTTCAGTGTAGAACTTGACCATATCATTAGATTTAATATTTATTTCATTTCTTATGTTATTGCAAATGGCAATCATTTTTAAATTTTATATTCTCTTTGTTGCGGATGTATAGAAATGCAACAACGTTCAAGTCCAAGGCATGGTCAGGAAAATACGGTTGTGAACCAAGGATGCAATTTTTTCAAAGTTTTATTAAAATCTCAGAAAGCAAAATGTACTTCAAAGTACTATTTGGTCACACAGAGAGACCTTTAAAGATTAAGTGTGTGACATATTGCCATTTGCACAACATGGATAGACCTAGAGGGTATTATGCTAAGTGAAATATATCAGACTAAGAAAGCCAAACTCTATATGATTTCAATCATATGTGGAATCTAAAAAACAAAACAAATGAATAAACAAAAACAATCAGAGCTATAAATACAGAGAACAAAGTGATGGTTGCCAGAGGGAAGGGGTGCGGGGAGTGGACAAAATGGGTGAAAGCGAGTGGGATAAACAGGCTTCTAGCTATGGAATGAGTAAGTCACAGGAATGAAATGCACAGCCTAATGAATGGTCTTATAGTAGCATTGTATGGTGACAGATGGTAGCTACACTTGTGAGCCCAGCATAACATATAGAGAAGTTGAATCACTATGTTGTACAATTGAAACTAATATAACATTGTACATCAACCATACTTAAATTAAAAAAAAAAAAAAGATTAGGTGTATGCCTCACAGATCTTTCTAATCAAGCCATAAAGCCTCTAGAAAGCTTAAGGGTATTGTTCTTCAGCAGTCTTAACAGGAAATCAAACTAGGGTCAGCTTATCTTAAAGGGATTTGTGGAAAATGCTGTTATATAAAAGTGAATTGACAAAATATTGATGAGAGACGCCAGGTTTTTAAGAAAAGTTTTGTAGCAAAACACTGCTAGCTTGGACTGAAGTACAGAACAATAGTTCAACTGAAAATGGACAATGCAGGAGCGACTACCTTAACTAACCATTACTATCTGCAGTTCAATTTTAAGTTCATAGTCCCAGGGAGGCAGGTGGACAAAAAAGCCAGGTCATAAATGCCTGAGATGGGATAGAGAGATATGCCTAAATAAGTATGAAATTTTAGGTGACTTAACCATCCTTCCTCTATACATTTACAAAGTAGCACCTCTACATAACATCACTCCTTACACAAATTATTCTTTATGAAATGTGCCTGGGCCTATTTTTAGAAAACATCAAGACCAAATGCCTAATTTGTTTGTGATGTCAATTAGATGTGTCTTCTAATTCAAATTCATCCAGATATCAAGTTCCTCCTATTTTAAAATCTGCCATGTTCTTTTGTCTGTCTGAGCTGTGGATTGGCTGATTATTGGATACTTGAAGGATTTCCTGTCTGGGTTCTCCAAACAAGTGTTAAGAGCAAGGGCTGGTTCCCCTCAGCAACAAAGGACCCATGGTCACTTTGGTAAACTGCTTTATTTATTCAAGTAAAAGGAGGAAAATCATCATTCTGTGTGACATGGAATGGCACGCATATCAGGATGACCTGGAAACTGCAGGGCCCGTCCAGGACTTCATGACTGTGCCCAATCTCCTCTCACTACTTCCTGCTCCACTCTCCACCTCTGCCTCTCTGCCCCAGGAGGCTCACCTCTGTGAAGTGACTCACCGAGCTCCTGAGCTGCATACTTCTTGCTAGATTCGGCTGACTAGCGAGTACTAGCATGGAACGAAAGGAGAAAGACATTCTCCGATTATCTCACGAGTCTCAAGATGAAATAAGAATGGAAGAAGAGATGAATATTTAGGTATGAAGGGCATGATAAGAAAAGAGTGTGGATTGGAAAAACATTAATATAGAGCCAAGGGCAGCTACACAATTCTTCCGTCAAGGGAAATATGATATTGTAACTGTAATTACAAATTACAATATTAACACAAAAAATGAACTCTAAATTTCTCTTAAAAGAAAATAGTATAAAGCCATTATACATTACAAGGTCATAGGGATTTGGGGCAAGATAATGGATTTGTTTTTTTTACCACAAGTGAATTTTACTTTACTATAAGTAAATCTTCTTCAACACTGTTGAATTAAGAGCCCAAATAGTTCCAAAACGCTAACTGAAATATGGTGTTTCAAATATGGTTTTTCAACAGAAAAAGTACCATATCAAGTCTTAAAATATTAAATTCTGACTTATTTATCCCTTCAACAAACATTTATTTCCTTAAATTATAAACTATGGCGCGAAATCATGTTTGAGCAATTCTTGAAAAGGTCATAGTTTTGAGGTTGTTCACGGTAATAATGCTGAGTTGAATGATGATGACTGTGAGCAAAGAAAGATGAGCATTATCAGATAATTACAAACACAAAACATAAACATTTCACACTGAAATTAACTGAAATAAAAATTCTATTTTGTAGACTACGTATATGCACATATATATCAGAATAAAGATACCTCTACTTAATAGATTTTAGCTCCTCAAATGACACTATATCTGCAAATTTCACCTATTTCTCAATTGCTACCCACTATTTGTAATTAATCTATCGCTTCTATTTATCCAATTACTTTTATCCTTCCTTCAAAAACATGTATGTTTATTTTCCTTTCAAATTTTCTAAAAGGTTACATTGTCTTGATCTTTTTTAAACATTATATTTTAGATCAGATGGGCGAGTTGGTCTGAAACTCCCTTCTCTAATTACTGAATATGAACCACATGTAATTATTCTCCTACTTTTTCAAGACAACCTGATAGGAAAATGTCTAAGATCATGCTAATACCCAAGTACCTCATAAGAATATTTGCAGATACTTTATATTTATTTAATCTTGATTGGTGTTTAAATGTAAAACAATCTTTTTCTTCCATATCAATAACATGTTAATAACTGTGCAATTTATCTTATTCATGACTGGAAGAAGCTTGGTCTACTTTTCTAAAACTTCTTGAATATCTTTGAGTTCACCCTGAAGAAGGCACGAATAATTTTTACATAAACACAGAGTTTATGTTATTTGTTGCAATTTCCATATAAGAACTGTCCTTACAAAATTAAGTATAAACTCAAATTTAGGGAATAGGCAGACCAAAGTTCTTAGCTTCCAATGTCCTTTCTACCATATTCTAATATTCAATCAAAATAAAAACCATAAATTGGAACACCTATAATACTGACTTCATAAAGAAGAGTGTTATGTTTAATGTTCCAAAGTAATGACAAACATAAGAGAGAAGGAGGCCAACCTTATTATGAGTCAAATCAGTGTATCAGTATTAAGTATATATAATCTTATTAACTTTAAAGTGATTACCTCAATTCTCAGAAAAGACAATGTTGTGCATTGTTATTGCACAGCCCTTATTATGATATCAATTATCATGCAGGCGCCCAACTATTCAAGTGCAGCCAAACCCTGACTTCTGACCTTCCTAAGATTCTTGAAGAAAAGGTACTGAATGAAGAAAATTTGTCCAAAAGAAATGGCTAAGTGGAAGCGTGCCTTCTCTATTAACCAGATATCAATGGATCAAAGTCACTCTTTTCTGTTTGTGTTAACATTTCTTTCCAGTAAGTCCCTAGCCCCTCAGGGCAGAAACTAGGTCTCTCTTGTTCTATTGAATCCACAATGCCTTCTATAGATGGACGTCCAGTAAGTATCTGTTAAATGAACAAGTAATTAAAAATTGCCATTTCAAATCCAGTAATGCAGAGAGTAAAAGTTATATTAAATACATCTATAAATAATGAGTTATAAAAATTCTATATACAAATAAGTTAGATTACAATCGATATTGTCATAGAGTGCTATAGAACTTACAAAGTAAATGAATATTCTAATTTAATTGTAATAGCAACACATGCAGGTAAATAGAACAGGATTGATTCTCATCTTATAGATGTGAAAATGTCATTTGCAAATAAATTTACCAGAGTTCCACAGAAATAAAATGACAGAACTAGGAGTTAAACCTAAATCTCCAGATTCCAAGTTCGGTGCTCTCTTCACCATTCTAGGATTGTCTTTAAAACTTTTTTTTTGCATTTTTTTTCTCAAATACACTGGTGATTTCTCACAGCTACACTTCTTCAGAGCTAGTATATTTGCCATTTGTTCTGGCATGTGGTTTAATAGAAATGAATACATAAAAGTGGTAAATAAACCAGTATAAAATTAATAAATGCAAAAATGTATAATATAAAACTACATATAATTAATAAAAGCAAGTATGCCTAATGGAAATTATCTATATTTCCTCACTGCATGGAACCTGCAATTGAAAAAGTATTTAGAGGGACACCTGGGGTGTTCAGTAGGTTAAGCCTCTGCCTTCAGCTCAGGTCATGATCCCAGGGTCCTGGGATCAAGTCCTTCATCAGGCTCCTTACTTAATGGGGAGCCTGCTTCCCCCTCTGCCTGCCACTCGCTCTATTTGTGGTCTCTGGTGATCTCTCTCTCTCTCTCTGACAAATAAATTTTTTTTTTAAAAGAAAGCAGAGTAAACATAGTTCACAAATTTCTCTAACATGGGCACTCTGAGTTTACATGTTAAGTGAATGTGTTTTAACGCAGTGAAGGAAAGATTATATATATTCTCTTATTACATTCTTTCAGACATTCATCTCTTCAATTCTATTACACTTTGAAATATTGAAACAAACTGCAAAAATAAAGTCATTCTAATGCCAAAAATTGGGGAACATTTGACGATATATAAATTATTTTATAACTGCAAATAAGAAACTGAACCACAGTTTTCTTAAAATGAATGATATCCATATAAGCTATAGGGTTAATTTATGCATTTTGTTAACTCATCAGATTTTACCATCATCTCTTCAAAGTAAAAGAGAATTCTCAATGTTCCCAAGTCAGAAAATACAAAGGGCAAATGTTTGAAGATTAAATTATGAGAAATAATTCCTCATACACATTTTTTCCCTAGCTCCTACTCCGTACCATAACCAATAGGCAGAAAGTAGGAGGTGCAAAGGGAAGGTGTGGTTGCCTTATTAGATGGAAGAACCATTCAATTAGTTCTCTTTACACCTGCAGGTATCAAGTCTTAGAGGCACTGCTGAGTCAAGACGAAGCAAGTTCTCACCAAGATCCAAAGGAGATACCCCTCCCAAGGTAATTGTGTGGATAATAACACTGCTTCTAGGGCGCTTTTACTCCAAAATCTTTTCTCTGTGAACATCTGGTTTCTTAATCAAGAAGAGGCTAGCAGACACCAACGAATCAATTTCAGACAGGCTGGGTTAAAGGTATAATGGGACAACAAAATGGAGACGTCCATGAAAGAGTTTATATATGAATTTTGATCAATAAACTTAGAAGTCAGCATATAGATAGATGCTGTTTCCAAGTAGAGGCAGGAGATCACACAGAGACGTTGCTAAGGAGGGAGAGAAAAATAGGACTGATGCCTGAATCATAACGTGGGTAAGTAGGGAAAAAAAAAACCCACAAACCTTAAAAACAACACAAAACTTCAGAGAGGTAGGAAGAATAAGGTGGTTTCACAAAAGCCAAAAGAAGGGACGCCTGGGTGGCTCAGGTGGTTAAGCAGCTACCTTTAGCTCAGCTCACGATCCCAGGGTCCTGGGGATGGAGCCCCAAATCAAGCTCCTTGCTCAGGAGGAAGCCTGCTTCTCCCTCTGCCTACTGCTCCCCCTGTTTGTGCTTGCTCTGACAAATAAATAAATGAAATCTTTAAAAAAAACAAAAAAAGCCAAGAGAAGAGGGGTGGACCTTCAAACACTGGAGAGAATTTCATTCTGTCCGATAAGAATTAGACTGACAATAAACACATCACTGGCTAACTTGGACTGGAGTTGTTCCAGCAGGCAGGTGGAATAAAAAGCCTTTTACATTGAATTATATAACAGAATATGTAAGGACCTTTGAGAAAGAGAAGAGTATCTCTCTCTCTCTCTCTCTCTGTCTCTCTCTCTCTCTCTCTCACACACACACACACACACACACACACTAGGTGACACTAAGAGATGTGACTGAAGATCAATGAGAGGTGCAGCTGCAAAGGGCCTAGTGAGCCACTTGAAGAATGTTTTTTCGGGATAGGGGGAGGCTTTAGGATAAGAGCAATGGGAAACCAGGGAAAGGTTTTAATGAGGGAGTTAAAATAATCAGATTTATATTTTAGAAAAATCACAGCGACTATAGTTAATTAAAAATAAAGCTGTGCAAACTATGGAAAGAGCCCAGAATTCCATCGACAGATGAATGGATGAAGAAGATGTGATACACACACACACACACACACACACACAGAGGAATACTATGTAGCCATTAAAAAATGCAATCTTGCCATTTGCAACAGCATGGATGGAACTAGAGAGTATTATGCTAAGCGAAATAAGTCAAAGAAAGACAATTATCATATGATCTCACTGATATGAGGAATTCTAGAAACAAGACAGAGGATCATAGGGAAAGGGAGGGAAAAATGAAACAAGATGAAACTAGAGAGGGAGACAAACCCTGAGACTCTTAATCTCAGGAAACAAACTGAGGGCTGCTGGGGTGGAGGTGGGTGGGAGGGATGGGGTAGTTGGGGGATGGTATGTGCTATGGTCAGCACTGTGAATTGGGTAAGGCTGATGAATCATAGACCTGTACCCCTAAAACAGATAAAACATTACATGTTAATTAAAAAAAAAAAAAGGCTGTGAGTCAGTTAAGAGACTATTTGGTAATCATGAAAATGAAAACTTAATAAGTCAGGGACACTGAACTGAACTCCTCTATCTCTCCATATTCTATAACAGTGCCTACTACTTAATAGGTAATAATATTTGCTAAGCTAAGGCGTGGCTCAAGTGAGATATGATGCTAACTTAGCTAGGATGCTGTTGGTGAAGATGAAGAGAAACAAACGGATTCAAAACTCTGTCTAGAAAGTAAAATATAGAGAGGATTCAGCGATGGATGGACTCAGGAGAATGAGAGGAAGAACCAAGACTGACTTGGGATTCTAGCTGAACCTAACGCAGGTGAATGCTGTGCCATTCACTAAAATGGGGACACACGGAAGAGACGGTTTTGCGGAGGAAGACAATGACAGAAACTGATTCAGTTCAGACTCAGATTGAAACACCAAGTGGCTTCACAGTTCTCTGATGATGATTCTAAATGATGACCTGCTGGCACCTGCTCTGGCACCACCAGAGCGAGGGCCTCCCATCACATGATCACAATCCATGTGCTAACTAGATACCAGCTCATTTATACTGAGCTTCCCTAAGGTAATTCCTAAGGCAGGAATTATTTATTTATTTATTTTGCCTTTATTTTCCATTTTCCTTTCACAAAATTCTGCAATCAGAAGTCTTTTTTCCTGTGTACTCATCCTAATAATATGACATCATGGAAACATTGTACATTTTCCACCCATAAAACTGTCTTCTCTTAGGAAGAACAACATGGCATTCTTTTTTTTTTTTTTTAAGATTTTATGTATTTATTTGACAGACAGAGATCACAAGGAGGCAGAGAGGCAGGCAGAGAGAGAGGGGGAAGCAGGCTCCTGCTGAGCAGAGAGCCCGACGTGGGGCTCGAACCCAGGACCCTGGAATCATGACCTGAGCCGAAGGCAGAGGCTTTAACCCACTGAGCCACCCAGGTGCCCCAACAACGTGGGGTTCTTAAAAACTAGACTAACACAGGCCAGAAATAGGCTTGATATATTCAATAACTTAAATTGTGATGTGCACATCATCTAAAAATGAATTATCAATAGGCAAAGTATACATTAAGAGTTTATAAAACATTTTAAGGGAAAGGATTCTGTAGACTAAAAAAAAAAAAAAATGGGGGGGAGAACAAAAGTAAATAACATCCTAGAATCTCAGGATTCCATGGAAACTGTCCTAGCAATACAATGATACATAGTGTACCATGTCACCCATCATACACATAGGAGATGAGTTCCTAAACTTGGCCACTCAACTTAACAGCACATCATGTACCTTCCTAGGACTCTCTTTATGTCACGACTGCTATGATTTTCCTAAATGATGGGATTTGGGGGAAGAGAACAAGTAGGGTGTGTGTGTGTGTGTGTGTGTGTGTGTGTATGTGTGTAAATACACATGCAGTAGTGGATTAATGGATGGGTGAGGGATTTCTTATTATAACTCCTGATAGAAGATGACAGTCTCCTTTCAGGTGAGAATTTAAAGAAAAATAATCATCTTATTAGCATATCAAATGGAAAGACCTGATGTTTACTGGTTTCAAATAATGACCGTGTTTTCAAAACATACGCAGTTATCTGTTCATTTCACATCCACATTTTGAGCTTAATTTTAGAGAAAAAAAAAAAAACTTCCTTACTCTTAAACTTGCTACTAAAGTTTTCATTTTGTATCACTAGGCAGTTTGGTAAAATCTATTTTTTCATTGTTAAGCACATAACAAATCTTTTCTCTTGCGTCTTCACTTCTAGGGGTTAAAAGGACAGGATGAAGACTTCAATCCTGACGGGGCTCATCTTGGTCTTTGCCATTTGTTTCCCGGTAAGATTCTATACATTCGAATACATGAAGAACTACCTAAAATTGAGAGCTAACACAGAGGTGGAGTTCGGAGTGAGATTATGGCATTGTATTTTTAAAAACAGGACAGAGTCGCATAAGATGGGTAGAACAGGAACAACTGTCTTCTACTTCTAATACCATAAAAATCACCTGAAATTTGAGGAGAAGAAACAAAGCTAAGGGAGAGGTGAAAGGGAAATTAAGAGGGAGAGAAGAGGTAGAAAATGACTGCTAATTGAGGAGGATAAGGTAGGAGAAAATCTCCAAATAAATCTGGAGTACTGGCAGTAAACTTGTGAAGAAATGACCAAGATTTCCACTTCTCCCACTGGTCCCTGTTCTCTCACCACCTCCATTGTATGGAGATTCCCCTGTGAAGGCGAAAACTGAGGGTGAGTTTACCCATGTCTCAAGTTTGTTTTTCATTCAACCCCTGGGTCTATTATTATGTTCTCATGATCAAAACCTACAACATGTTCTTCCACACAAGACTTAAACACAATGAAAAAGAAGATAGTCTCTTCTATTGATATCTAAAATAGATAATTATTATACACATTTGACTCATCTGAAACATGACTTATGCAAATAGGTTTTTATGTACGTCTTTGAACGAGCTTTGGTCTTTTGAATTTTGTGGCCTTTTGCTTTACCCTTTTATCTCTCTTGCAAAGTTTTGTGTTTTTTTATTTGTTTAAAAAACAAAAACAAAAACAAACAAACCTTATTCAGGGTGCCTTAGTGGCTCAGTTGGTTAAGTGTCTGACCCTTGATCTCATCTCAAGTCTTGATCACAGAGTCTTGAGTTCAAGCCCCACATTGTATTCCATGCTTGTAGAGGAGCCTACTTTAAAAACAAAACAAAACTACCTTTTTCTGCTCCTCTGACTTAATTATATACCACTTACTAGTTCCTTACATCTCTTTAATCAGAGCATAGTATCAACTATTTTTAGAATTACAGATGGTCTTTAAGTGTTTGTTCCATGTTATTTTAACAACCATGCTTCATTCAAGGATCCTTTCCTTTTCTGCCATTATTATTATATCTTTGTCATATTATTCTCAGAGATTTAATACCTCAGATAAAGCTTTTACAAGCAAGAGAAACTCATTTTTGTTGCAGTTTTTAATATCCAACTTTCTGAATTCAACACCAAATACTTCTGTGTAATTCTTTTTTTTTTTAAGATTTTATTTATTTATTTGATAGACAGAGATTACAAAGTAGTCAGAGAGGCAGAGAGGCAGGCAGAGAGAGAGGAGGAAGCAGGCTCCCTGCTGAGCAGAGAGCCCCATGCGGGGCTCGATCCCAGGACCCTGGGATCATGACCTGAGCCGAAGGCAGAGGCTTTAACCCACTGAGCCACCCACGCGCCCCACTTCTGTGTAATTCTAAAGTAGCATTTAGCTACTGTACTTTCACTGAGATTCATGTAACATGGTTGCCTTATTATTTGATTCTTTTCTTAATTCCTAAAGGAGATGAGAATGATTCCATCCTGTAATTTTTAAGCGAAAAACAAGTTTTCATATATTTAACAGGGTATTTTATGAAACAAATGATTTCCCCAAAGTAGATTTCTGTATATTGTTGGATTTCCTTAGTAAATACTAAAAGCACTAAAAGTTAACACCAAGATATTTTCTCTAATTATCCACATATAGTGCCTTGTTCTTTTAAATTTATAATGCGGTTTATTCTAAATTTATATTGCACTTAAAACCAAAGCACGTTCTAAACTAAAAAGCAGAACAGCTTCTCTAATAATTGAATGAATACTTCATTTGGTAATATCTTCTATTCTCTCCTCCTACAGTTCAGCGAGAGTCAGCCATCACAGCGCCGGCCAAGAACAAAGACAATCAATAGTCGACCAGTACAAAGTTCGCCTGCCAGGACCTCACAAAATAGATCTCGACCCACGCAAGTCAGTAGGAAACCTCAACCCCGTTCTCATTCCTCTGCCTCACCTGCACTGCCACACAAAGCAGCCAGCCAATTATCTTTAAATTCTAGGACATCAAGCAAAAAGAAAAAACCTGTCCTGACATCAAAAAGGCAAAGTCTACAAGTCAGAGCTAAGAAAAGTTCATTGACCTCTGCCAAGAAAGGCCTGACCCCCCTTCCATCTGGTTTAACAAGAGGAAATACTCCACGGAGCACAAGTAAAACTCTAAAACAGCCAAAAAAAAATCAGAAGACAACCGCCAAGAAACAGTCAAAACGGACAGCAGCAGCACCAAAACCATCTCTATCTGTAAAGAAAAGTCAAAATGCATCTAAAAAAATCCTGTCCACCTCTGCCAAGAAGCAACTGAATTTCCCAAAAGTGGCTAAGGAGGCATCAAAACAAACTTCAACTTCAAAGAAAAGTTCACAGAAGTCCAAGAAAATCCAGGCTAGGCCTGCTAAGAAACAGTTAAAACAACGCACAACTAAATCAACTTCCAAAAAAAAAGTAACTAAGAAGAAATCTCAAAATACTTATAAACTAACCATGTCTGTATCCAAAACACAAACTAAGTCCACGACAATAAAAAGTTCCCCCAAAACTTCTTCAGCTCCAAAGAAAAGACCAGCTAAATCTCCTAAGACTCTGACATCACCTGCCAAGAAAAAACAGAATCGGGCAAAAGCAGTTAAAGCAGCCCCCAAAAAAAGTTCAGCCAAAAAGAAAAGTCTAAAGAAACAAAAAAATAAACAGTTAACGCCAGTCAAAAAAGGGCCAGCTACGGCAACAGCAACGAGAGCAGTATTAAAAGTCAAAAAGAAAAATCTAACCACACCTAAAAGGACAGCATCTACATCTGCCAAGAAAAAGCTCAATCAGCCAAAAAAAGTTGCAACAAAAAAGAAATTATCTAAAGCCAAAAATAAAGTGTCAAAGAAACCCAAAAATAAAGTGTCAAAGAAACCCAAAAACTTTACTTCACCTGCCAAGGTGAATCAACCTAAAGCACTGAAATCAGTACTAAAAACAAAACCAGCCTCCAAGAAAAGACCAAATAAAGTGAAAAGCTCCTCATCTAATAGTGCCAAGAGGCAGTCAAATCAAACAAAAGGCGGCAAATCTCCAGCTCTCAGAAAAACTCTGGCCAAAAAGAAGAGCCTAAAAAAATCTAAACCAGCCGCTGGAAAACTACTCAATGGGTCTAAATCTGCTCAAGCCGGACCAAAAAGATCTCCAGCCAAGAAGAAAATTCAGAAGAAATCTACACAGAAAAAGCCCACAGCAGGTAAAAGGACTGTGAAAGCAGTTCTTGCAAAGAGTAAATCTATAAAACCATCTAAAAAAAGGCAGCCCACCTCTCTAACAGCAAAGAAGAGGCTAAGTAAATCCAAGAAAAGACTGTCTAAACCTCCTAAGAAAGGTGTAAATCAACTTAAACCCCTCAAAGGAAAAAAAAGACCACCTTCTGTAGCAGACAAAACTGTAAAACAACCAAAAAAAAGGAAATCCATACCTGCCAAAAAAAACTTGAAATCATCTAAATGCAAAGGATCTAAGTCTGTTCAAAGTCCACAGAAAAAGTTCCCACATAACAAAGTCACAAAACCATTTCCATTACTGGTATCATCTAAATTCCATCCCTGTCTACAACCAAATCAACCACATAAGTGTCTACTAATGGCTCATCAAATCTATCCACTTCCACCAAAACCACGGCCAAGTGCCCAACATCCCCACGCAAACCAGCAGCAGCATCACCAACCTCATAGGTCTCATAAGCCACCCTGTCGTAAATCAAAACTTCCCACAAGGCCAACAGTAACAGAAGACATTACGACTGGTGGCCCGACCAATGCAATCACCACAACACCTGTAGCTATTACTAATTTAGCCACCATCACTAGCACTACAGCCAATAGCAAAATGTCTACTTCAGTTGCCCCAACTAGTACATCTGCCACTGCAACTAAGGGATCAGATGCAACCACCAGAACACCTGAAACTCTGGCTGCCACCACAGTCCAAGCGACATCAACCACTAACTCAGCAACAGATGCTGCCTCCACAACTGCCCCAGCACCTGATTTTACCACGGAGAGCTCAGAAGCTGAAGCAAACACAGCAGAAGACGCCACTCTCCCAGCTACAGATGGTTCCACTATTCAAGTTGCCACGACAACTTTAGCAAACACACCCCCTGCTACTGTAGCCACCACTGCTGCAGCCACAACCCCCACACATGTTGGCACCACAAGTGCAACACCCCCCATAACTCTAGGGATTGGTGCCACTAGCACTGGTGCCACCTCATCATCACCCAGTGCTACCACAACTCTTGCTTCTGCTACCACAGAAATACTCAGAACTTCTACCACTGCTTCTAGTTCTGTCACAACGACAGCTTCACCTGGTGCCACAACCACAGCTGCACCAAGTTCTGCAACCACAGTTGCACCAAGTTCTACAACCACCAGTGCACCTGGTACTGCCACCATAGCTGCCTCAAGTTCTGCCATCCCACCAGTGGCTGAGACTACCACTGAACCAGCCGATGACATAACCACTGAAGCTACTTCCCCAGTGAGTGAGGAAGTCAGTGAAACAGCTGATGACACAACCACTGCAGCTGCCACCACAACTTCACCTAACGGGGTAGCAACTGGGGCAACGGACTCCACAACCCCAGAAAAAAACTTCTCACTCACTGCTACTACAACTGCTGGATCCTCAAACCCAACATCTGGGGGAACAATCACCACCACAACTGCAGCAGCCTCTTCAACCCCAGGACTAGATGTGACCACCAATGGTCCAGTCACAACCTCAGCCACCAGTGTTACAACTGCTGCTGCCGGCACAGCCATAGCAGGTGCTACTACTTCAGCCCCTGTGACTTCAGCCTCCACTGCTGAACCAGCTGTGCTGACCAGTGTGGGTGAAACAACCACTCAGGTTTCTGGAGCTACAACCCCAGAGGATGAGGCTACCACTGAACCAACAGAAGACACAACCACTGAAGCTGCCAC